>NC_061115.1:85150068-85252454 GCF_002878395.1 Capsicum annuum | reverse complement strand
TATATATATATATATATATATATATATATATAGGGTTATAGCCTTGGTGTCTTTAGACTTTTCTCAATTTTTCCTTGGTTCGTGTGGCTAACACAAACTAAGACCCTTCCAGCAGGGGGAGCTGGACCTATATATCCAATGGGTATCTTTAGGATGGATCGAGCTACGAAGTTTAAGCTAATACTTTAAAATCTCATATTCATAATCTTTGTCCCTATCCCAGCGTCCTATATATATATATATATGAATATGAATGTGGTGCATATTATTTATGACTAGATTTTGATAAATGATATTATTTTATCCCTTTCCCCGATTAACATGCCAGTGCTCACCCCACTGACTATACTTGGATGCTACATCATTTTATGATCTAGGCCCGAAGGGTTTTCTGTTGTGCAGTATTTGGTAATTTGGTATTTCGGTGGATCTATTGTGAAATGGTGAGCCTCCATCCTTCGGAGGGCCCTGCCATTTCATTGGTTTCTTTATTATCCTAGTACTTTGGATTTTCTTTTTTTGTTATAGTCGGAGGCATGTCCCACTTAATTAGTATTTCTATTTTTAGAGGCTTTTGTGGACAAAAATGTGGGATTAGTTGTTCATTTGATTCTTAAAACTTTCATTTGGTTTATCCATCTTTATTATTATCATCTTCGATTGACTTCCACTATTTATATTTATGTTCTCTTGAGGTAAAGCTAAGGGGGTGGTCTTCGACCCATGGTGGCCTTGAGATACCCGTCATGGCAAGACCCCGATTTGGGTCGTGAGAATTTATTCCTTATATTTGTTTTTAAGAAAAACATTATTAAGAAGTACGATGATGGCTTAAAGCCTTATCCCATTAAGAGGGTAAGACATCGGGTTAGATCCCGATGCACAATGATGATAAAATATTAGATTCAAGTCCCTATGAGCCTAAGACACCTTTATATGGATAAGACGTTGAGTTCGAACCTCAATGCACCATGTTGATGATATAATGATGGATAAGACAAAATAATGTATATTTTATGAAAAGTTATGAAACATGTCTCTTTGAATATGCTTCATTACCTGAAGTAAATGTGGTAACATTACATAATATTTCTGGAAAAAAAGGCAAGTGATTGAATGTACGAATATAAGCATGGAGAGACAATATGATAATAATCATCAAAAGTGAGATTATTTTCACATGCTTATTATGATTATAAGATATGCTAGAGAGAATTCTCTACATCATGTGTATTCCTCGATTTGCTCTTGAAGTAGCAATTTGTTGAAAAAGATTCTAAGCTATCATAATTTGATAAGTTAAGGCACATTTATATTTAATTCTTGAGGAATGAGAATTTTAATTGTTATAAGTACAGATTCATTTCTAGGGGTGAATGTGATAATATTTAGTAAGACTTATCATACAAGCATGCACTTGATTGTTATGGCATCAAAACTCACCTCCGAAAGAGGTAGAATAATTTAGAGAAGTTATCTAGAAAATCTAAAATTTAATAAAGCAAAAAGTACACATCCTGGTAAACTTGAAGTTTACTATTATAGAAGTTCATAAATTGACTTGAATGATTACGACATCCCAAAGATGTGCATAGTAAGTATTGAACATATATTGAAGAACTTAAAAAATTCTATATGAACTTGTAATTTTACTTGTTCTCATGATAAGTTGGTTGGACCAACTAATGTTGGGGTTGGATCACCTAAATTTTGGATAGTATTAAAGGTAAATATAGGCTTGTTCATCTGTCATGTGATCTACTAAGATACATTGATATAAGATGATCACATGTGAGTTTATTGTCAACTTGAAGTTTGATATTTATAAAGTTGCTTGCTCAATAATATTGAGTTAAGATCATAATTTCCAGATTGTATAATCAAGATAATTTATCTTCATAATGTTGGTTTGACATTGAATTTGTTTGAAAAATAGCTGAACCATTGCTAATGAGAACGAAATTTCATGTGTTGTCCTAAAATATGATATATTGCATACAATAGAACTTGTATGTATTAGACCAAAATTTATGTTACTCCTTCTCAATTTGTTCAAGGTCATGAATCAATTATTCCATGTAGTAATTTTGATGTGTGGTGTTTGATCAATGGATATACCATGATGTACAAAGATGAATTTTTTAAAGTAAATTGAGATGCATGTTAGTTTTCCTAACATGAGGGGAAAATTTAAACAACTAAGAAGTATGTTGTGAATTATCATCAATATGATCCTTATTCAAACGATAATTCAAGTTCAAATGCTAGGAGCATTTGATGACCCAATATTAATATCATATTTAGTTGTAAATGCTCCAAATTGAATATCCTTAAAGGATAAAATCTACTGCATGCATAAATCATGGTAGATCAATAGGTTCTAAATGAAATAATTCTTGAAAAAGAAAAAGGAGAAAATGATCATAATAAATAGGCAATGTGATCTTAAAGCACTTATGAAATAACACTTCATGAAACCTCATAAAAGGTTCAGGTAACTAAAAATAATGAAGTGATGAGATTCCAAAATGTTATGTCACATTGCGAACGGATAAGAAATAATATCGATGTTGGGTGTATTTATACACTTTAGCGTTACGATTCTATCTTATTTAGCTTTTGTTTTGAGAGTAGTTCGTGTGCTTAACGTGTTAATATTGATATTAATAAGCATTTAAGTTTCAAATGACATGATTACAATGTTCAAAGTGTTTTTCAAACAAGTTTGCACTTAATTGAGTCATTTAGAGTTTAATCGAGAAAACTAGTGTTATTAGCTTGAGCTAGGTGTGTGTCTAGTTTGTTTTGATGGATTCTAGTGTCTTAAATGAGTTTGTTATGGTTTGAATATGTAATATTATGTGGAAAAACTTGTTTAACGTATGCAATATTCAATTAGAATGAGCCAAGAGTAAACAATAAGTTTAAGCGTAAAGTGTTCAAGACTAGTAATTTGCTTGAGTTTCTAGCGTGTTATTTTTGATGTGTTGTTATGTTGAACTCTAATCCATGGTCTTTGATGTTGTAGCATGAGTCTGAAGTCGATTATGGTGATATATTGATGTTGAATAAACTAAAAATTAAAGGGAAACAACACCAAGAGCATGGAAGGGAAGACAAAAGAACGTCGTAAGACAAGAGGAATATTGAACACTTAGAAACTAATTTGTAAGCAATTTCCAGTAGTTGAAGGCTAATATACCACGATGTAGGCTCTGTAGAAGGCTCCAATTCCTTAGAAAATATTAGGAGGAGCAATTCCTGTAGGTGCTTGAGATATGCCTGCGACGCGGGCTTTATTTCGGTGCTCCCATAGGTGCATCGCCCCTTTATTCCACTGCTCTAGTTTGAAAAAATTCCTACTTATACATGGATAGGATTAACATTCTATAAATATAATATATTTCTCACTTGTTTAGGTATGGGGGAATCTTAGGATCCTAGAATCTTTACATTTCTTAATCCTACAAAGTTTAGGATTAGTATATTATATGTACACACACGTTGTTAGGCTGCTGGACACCTGGGGGACCTTGTGGATTATTTTGATGAGCTGATTGTAATACCTCATACTTTTTCGTAGCTCAATATAGCTCCTAGAACGTCAAGGGTATGCTTCAAATATGAATACCTTTTCTTACATGTGAAATTTTCCAGATTTTGACCCTCCATTATGTATATAATTTAATAAGCTTTCCATCGATACCAATTTCACCCAAATCCGATACTCAGTTGAGAAGTTATGACATTTTTAGTAAATTAATACGCCATATGGGCAAGCACCGCATCGCGGTGAGGGTTAAATTCACATTCTTCAAATTTCCAATGGACCTCCATGATAAACTCACATTGCGGTGAGGTCCAATTTCCCAATAGTCAATTTACAGTAGCTCACCGCGATGGTGACGCATCACGGTGATGGCCCAACTGGCATTTTAATAATGAACTATGATAGCTCCGCGTTGCATTGAACTTCCAGTTCCTACTGGTCCTTTTTCAGTGAGCCACCGCGATAGTGGTGCATCACGGTGTCATGTAAAATTGGAAAAAAATTGACTATTTCTAGTTCCGATCAAAAAAAATTAAAAGGGCACTTTGGTCAATTCCTAAGCCCCCAATTCGTGTAAAACACAATATTTAGCTCATTCTAAGCACTTTATATCCAATTTTCATCCATTCTCTCTAAAATAAATACCCTAGAGCTCAAGCTTACTCTCTAAGAAATCAAATTCCTCCCTTGTTTCTCCAAGTAAACACAAAATTGAGGATTCCCAAATCAAGATAACTAAAAGTTCATCTTCAAGGCTCAAATAGAGATTCAAGTTCAAGATTTCTTAGGAATTTCATTAATGAAGGTATGTGGGGTTTATGAACAAGGATCCTCTTTCATCCTTGTGTCCAAAATCAAGTTTTTATTTTAAATTTATATGATTTTACATGATTATACATGAGCTTTAAATTAAGGTTCATACCTATTATTGCTATTTGAAAGATTATGAGATTTCAAGTGTTTTAGAAGTCTAATTGCATGACTATTTTCATATTTTCATGCCTATTGCAGAAATTTCCAGATTTTGAGATGAATTATCATTGTTTTCATTATCAAGCATGATTATTATGTTGATTTGACATGACATTGATGCATGGGTTATCATCCCAAGATTGAATGTTGTTATTTCAAGAATGATTATGCCTTAAGCATCAAATGATCAGTTTATTTTTAGATTTTCAGTAAAGATTTGATCGTTTGATCCCCAGATAAGATTTGGAATCCACTTTACAGATTTATTATAGATTTCAAAAATCAAAATAGTTCTATTCACAAATTGAATCAGATAAATGCATAATTGGTTTCATAATAACCCTTATTCTAGATTTTAAAGTGGATTTCTAATAGAATGAGCATACAGATTAAAAGGGAGTAGCATTTAGTATCGAGCTGGAAGTATGGGATTAGCGTGCCCTATCTTCCACAGAACTACATAGCCAATGTAGATACAAATTAAGATTATTTCCATTTCTATATGGATGACAGATATAGATGTGATCACTTAGATTAGGTTATATTCTTTGGCAAGTGTATAACACCTCTCCCTATAGTGAAGTTTTCCCCTTAGGGGAATAACACATTAGAATCTATGTTAGCTCACATGGTTTATGTTGGTTAGAAGAACCTCTCTTCAGATAAAGTATTGTCCCTACAGAAAGAGTAATACTTATAGAAATGAATAACCAAAAAGGTTTTTAGAAAACTAAGTGTAAAGGCTCACAACTTTATTCAGATTTTGCTTTATAAAATGATATTAGCTACAAATTTCAGCTTTCAGATTTCAAATATGAGAGTGAGTCCTTTCTATACTTAGATAGTATGTTTTAATGATAGAATACAAGTACAACTTTTAGAACTAAATGTTATGACTCACTAGATTTATTCAATATTCTTTTCTACTCATAATTACAGATTTTAGTTTCTCAGTTACTCAAGCTTATATGAGTCATTTACATTTGGCATTCATTATTTTACAAATGATGATGATGATTGATATACTATTTTTATGTATGCATTTCTGCCCCATATACTCAGTACATCCTCAAAGTACTGATCCACATATACATCTATGTGCAACATTGTCTCATAATGTAGATTTAGGTGCCCAGTTTCAGCAGTGAGAGTGATTTCGAGCATCTCCATCTACATCCTGATAGTTGGTGAGTCCTCATAGTTTGAGGACTTAGTCATTCAGTATTAGTACCCGCGCGATGCGTAGTCAATTTTTAGATCAATTAATCGTAAAAAATTGTTACCGTATTCGTATGATATAATAAGAAAATTATGATATATCATTGATATAATTAAACTGCAATTTTCTTATTTGAACAGATTTGAATATATCAATTTTAAAAAATTAAATATCATTTTGTGATAATTAGCCTTTTGTTGATTATTACTCTATCACTTGTAAGAAATTATATTTGGCATACCTATTAATTAAGTAAGTTACTTGTAATTATGGTGAGAAAAGCATACAATCAATGAATGATAAGTTCTAGAGTTACCTACATAATTTTTCTTGTATATAATAAGAAAACATAACATTATATTTGAAATTTTTTTAATATACTCTAATCACAATTTATATTTTAATAATAATAATAATATAATTTAATTATTTTTTATTTCAAATTCTGATAAGTATGAGCATAAGCCAATTCTCTCTTTCTTTTCATTACTTTTTCTTTTCATAAATAAATTATGACATCGTTAATCTTCTTTTGCTAAACTGTCATTTTGAATAAGTGATGACATTTAGTCAACATGTGTGACCTTTTTTTTTTGCCGAAACCTAATATATATAATTAACGTATGTTAACATTTAGTACTAAAGAAACGTAAACCCTAAGAAAATATCTTAACGAAAGCTAAAACTTATTATTGTGAAGCTTATTTGGACTTTATCTTATTAAGCAAAATAAAAAGATCGTAAGAAATAAAAGATGGTTAAAAAATACATATTTTAATTGAAACACAATTTTTGAATGTCCTTATAGATTAGCAGTCAAATATCAAATGTATTAAAAAGTCAAAAAAATCATTTTCTTATAATTTCTATTAATAATTTACTTTAGTTTCAAAGAAAAGATAAAAATTTTAATGTACAATATATTCTCCTAGGTTAAGTTATTTTACATTTTAAAACACTATCAAATTTATTTTTAGAATGGTTGGAATGATTTTGGAATTTTATCTAATAATTTTGGTAAATGAAATTTATTTGGGCAAGTGATTTTTATTTATTATATATGTGTATATAAATATTTCTTGAATACTTGGTTTCTATTTCTCTTTAAATTTTAGATATTAAGAGACAAAAGGTTAGCAAAAATAAAAGGAATAAAAAAAGGAAGACAACCAAATTACTTTAAATAGTTAAAGGAAAAAGATTTTTTAAAAAACTATTGATGATACTTACCCTCATTTCAAACCAAATAGCGAAAAATTACCTTTTTTTTAAATGACACTCAATAATTTATAATTCAGTTAGATTTTTGTATAAAATAGCAGGACTAAATAAGAAAATAAAATAAATTGAGTTCATGATCTACCAATCATTAATAACTCAGTAATAGAACCAACTTTTTTTATAAACTGTAAAAAAAACTGTCTTACAATATTAAATAATTATAGAATATGATAGTGAGTATTTGAGTGAATAATATTTAGAAAAAAATAATCAAAAAGTTTAAAACTACTTTTCTATCTAATTGTATGTGTATACAACAATGATCTTTTCTTTCTTCTATAGAGACAAACCAAGAGTTTTCTAAAAAAATCCACTTGTCAAAATATTAAATATCTGATATAATTAATACTTGGCATATGAGACTCAAAGTAAAACTTTTCAACAAACGTAATCTGCCAATTTAGGCTCCATCGTTTCTAAAATTTTGGTTCTACTGGCTCATCATACCAGGTACCCACACTTCCCCCAATTTCATTTTTCTTATGTAATTGCTTCATAGTTTTCCCTAATAAGAGAGTTGTCGGAATCCTCTATTTTTAATTAAAACAAAATAGAATCTCTTAACTACTTATATTTGCTTCAAAGGAGTTGGGATTATATTCTGTTTGTGTCTTTTTAATATGAACTGTACACACTTTAAAGTGTTAAATTTGATTTATTAGTCATAAAATATCTAAAAATAATAGTAATGTTTTCAATATATCAACTTTGACATAACCAAATGAATTTGAATTGTCGAAAATTTTGTAAGTTGTATGGCATATAAATTGGAAGCAAGCAATTAGGATTTAGGGAGCATTTTGGCGGATCGGAAGGTTGATTGCAAGAGCAGAAATAAGATCAATTGTGATTTAGGGTGTGTTTGGTTTGAAGGAAAATATATTCTCGGAGAATGAATGGGCTTACTTATTTTCTAGTGTTTGGTAAGTAAGTTAAAAAATATAAAATCTCAAAAGTATTTATAAGTAAGCTAGTGAAACACAATGGGGTGTGATAGGGTGGAGAGTGGGGCTTGGGGCCGGAGGGCGCTGGATGGATGAGGAATAGACAATGAACTTGGAATGCCACGTCTAGAATTTGTTTTCCCTACTTGTATTGGGGAAGTCAACTTCCTAAATTTTAAGGTACTTGTTTTCCTAGAGAAAAATTTTTCTTAAACATCTTAACTAACCACTTATGGAAAAAATTGGAATCATACCAAAGCACACTCTTAGGATTTCAGAAAATCTCTATGACTTATGGGCATTGTGTTCGGGTATAAGCAAAAGGTTGTTAATTAATCTTTCTGCCATTTGATATTCTCGGGAATCATGGTTGTTTAGACCTTGGTCTTTTCTTCTTAGGCGGTGGAAAAATTAGGAATTTTGCTAAGGGTGTCTAAGTTATTATATATGTATATAGAGTAATTTTTTACCCATATACTTTGTATAAATTTACGAGATGCTCATAGGTAAGTCTGCTTCTAGTGCTCCTAAGCTAAGTTGTTTGGACTCGGGTGCGGGTATCCGAGTGAAATAGCACATCCATGTCCAAATAAAAAAATTCATTCAAATATTTTAAGTAGAATCCCCGCACCCGAATTCAAGCATGGATACGAGTGCGGGGATTGGGCTAAAAAAATTCAAATGTTATAAAAATAGAGTTATAAAGATATTCTAAAATTCACTATTGAACGAAAACAAGAAATTAAGCATCCAATTTATGCCATTAATTCATAGGTTTAGGAGTTACATTATTTTATCTCTTTTTGTTACTTTTTCAATTAGGAGTCCCCTAGCCGACATGTCAGCTCTCAAAAGTGTCGGCCTACTATTTTCCTTGACATACTGGTGACATACTAGTATTAACTTTACTATTTCTATTATATTTCTATTACTAATGACTATTATTTTACTACTATATTAATATGAATTCTAGTATAAATGCAAGTAATAAAGTGTCTTGAGATCTATGTCTCTTTCTTTCCAAAAAGTAAGACGACTGTCTGTTTCTTTCTAATTACAGCCGTAGATCTTTCCAAGACAACGCGAGAGGTCAGAATTTTTTCCTCTGTTTTGTCCTGAAACTTTAAGCAACTATATGTATGTATATATATATATATATATACCTATATGTTTTAACATTTGTCCTTTTTCATTTACAAGGTTTTCATTATCTTGTTTTAAAATCTCATTTGCGTGATTTAGTCTTCTAAAAGCTTCGGTCATAGAGGAACAATGATCGCAAAATATAATTTTGTCTGTGTCTTTCTCAATATTATATTGAGAAATTTTTTGTGTTTCTGGTCTTAAAGCTGGGGTAACAAAATAATTTAGTCCCAGATTTCTCTGGGCATAATCTAGAGTCTCTGAGAGGTCATGAAAATCTTTATAAAGAGGTGTTTTATATTCTTTTATGGCGTCCATTACCTCTATCCAAGTCTGGAACACGTCTTGCTTCTATCCTCTGAGAACAACATAAAATTTAAATCTGTTAGTAGTATTTTTCTCAGTAAAATAATAACTTAATGCATTTAGAACTGACATAAACTAACTATGGTCTCTTCCAGTATATGCTATCCATAAATTGTCCAATAGACATATCTGCGGCTTGTCTACTTGCACATCTGGTTTTCGTCTGAAAGTTAAGTTGGATGGTTCGTAACTTACCAAATTGTGGGGTCCGAAAATTATTCTATCTAATTTTGGTTGTTCTAGCATCGTAAGTAGTCTGAAATGAGTGTTGCTTATTAATTTCTTTAGATAGTCTTGGGATGATGAGGCTTCTGCCTTGCCTTTTCCTTTTCCTGTATTCATACTGAAACAAAAATCGGTAGTTATCTTCTTTGATTAATCTACTTAGTTGATCTGCTAAGTTATTATCTTTTCCTTTAATATGCTCTAAAAAAATATTATAAATTGAAATGGCATCTAAGAAATTTAACCACCTCCTTTTACTACTATTTTTCTCTTTTATTTTCTGATAGAATTTTACTATGACCTCGCAGTCTGTTCTTACTAGTATTTCTGGTTTATTTAATATGTAAAGTTTGAAACTATTTAAGTCGTATATTACTGCTAGTGTTTCTGCGTCTATTCTATTTAATTTACCCTTTTATTTATATTTTTCACTTGAATAAACACATATTTTTTCATCCTTTTTGCCACTATATTTGTTAGGCTTTGCTTTTAATACTGTTCCCCATCCTTGAAAGCTTCCATCTGTCTCAACTATTAAATAATTCGTTTCTAATGGTAACGTTATGTATGGGATGTCGTGTATCATGCTTTTAAGTTGTTGGATTAATTTTATGTCTTCGGTATTAAATTTTTTTGACCTGTTGATCCTGTTTTAGAATATAACGGTCTTGCTACTTTACCTAAGTCTTTAATAAAAGGTCTAGCATAATTTAAAAGTCCTAAAATTTTTTGTAAATCTTTAGTCTTGTCTAATCTATTTGGCATTTCTAAGACTTTTTTAGCTATGTGGGGTTGTAATTTTATTCTACCATCTCCAATAACTACTCCTAAAAAATTAATATTATTTTTACATAATTTCATTTTCTTTCTACTTATTATTATTTCATTATCTACAAATAATTTAAAAACTTATTGTAAATGTCCTTAATGTTCTCTCATATTATTACTAAAAACAAGAATATCATCTACATAAACTAATACAAAAATTTTATAGTCTCCAAAAATACTATCTATTTTTATTTGAAAAATTGGAGGAGCCATTTTTAATCCAAACGGCATGACCAGTCATTCAAAATGTCATTTTGGACATGTGAAAGCTATCCATTCTATACTATATTCATGCATTTTAATCTGTCAATATCTAGATTTACAATCAAATTTACTAAATACTTTTCTTCCATGTATTCTATTTTTTAATTCTGTTTTGTCTGGTAACTTATACACATCCATTACAGTATTATCATTTAGTCTTTTGTAATTTATTACCATTCTCGCTTTTCCTCTTACTATTTCACTATGATTTCTTACTATAAAAGTTGTTGACCTATGTCTTGATGTAGATCTTCTAATTATTACTAATTCTAATAGCTCTTTTATTTGTATTTCAAAGTCTTTAAGGACTTTATTTATAGCCTCTATAGATGTTGTTTTTATAGTATATTCTGGATTAATTATTTCTAATTTGTAGCTAATTTGATTAGAGTCCTAATGTTGCAGGGGGTTTTCTCCAATTATCTCTAGCTTATCTAGGATTTGTATTATTTTTTCTAAGTCTTTTTGATCTTTTATTACTTCTATCTGATGTATACCCTTCTTAAAATTGTATAATTCTGTATCCATTTCTATTAAAGTATACTCTTTTTCTATTTCTTTTACTACTAATAAATCTTGTTATTCTTCATACATTGTTATCTTATCATTACAAGTACAATTTTCTCCTTTATCACATTCTAGGGTTTTTTCCAGTTTTATTTGATCATTTGATCTTTCAATTCTTTCTTCTGTCTTATATTTAAGGAAATAATATTTAGTTAGCAGGGGTTGGGTCTGCACTGGTGAGTGAGTGATAGTACTAGCGAATATTACCCAATTTTTTGTAACAAGACATCCGTCATTATTTTGCATCATAAAATCTAATCCTAAGACAAAGTCTTCTTTTATGTTTAAATCTCTAACTAGTATTTCACTAAGAGTATCTGATGGTTGGTAGAATTTTTCACAAGTATTAATAAAACTTACCTTTGCTTTTGATATATAGTCTGTATAGGTAGTATAGGTTCCGTCCATTTGCATGGATAGTTGAGGTTTTGGCAATTTTTTTAATTAATTTTGATGGTAAAATTCTACTATTTAAAACGCTTTTTGTACATCCTGAATCAACTATAGCTAATGTCTGAAACTCATAGTCTGAAATTTTTATTCTTGCTAAAACTTTGACTGTACTTATCTTCTTTTCTTCATTACATACCATTCCTTCAAATGGTAAATTCATTGATTTTTTCTATTTAACTTTATTATTTTCAACAAATTTATTTAATAATTCTACCTCTACTAAATCTTCTTCTCTAATTATCTCTTTGTTATACACTCTTATCTCTAATTTTCTTAGTCTTTCTTCTAATTCTAATATTCTGTCTTCTATTGTTCTAGTTATTGGTTCTTTGTTGTAAAATTTATTTAAATTGCGGGTTAAGTTTGGAGTTTCTAAGATTTCTGATGCCTTCTCTATACATTTGGAGTTTCCTACATATTGCCCTTTTGTTTTTACTTGGAAACCACTTACAAAAACAACACTGATTACTGTCTAATCCTTTTCCTTCCTCAAATTCATGTTCACATTCTTCTATCAAATTTACCAAATCACAATGGTCTGAGTTTGTCTTGTCTATTTCTATTTCATTTATAAAATCCTCTTCTCTAGAATCTGAAGAATCAAATTTATTTATTTCTTCTTCAAAGATTTCCATACTTCTAATAGAGTATATACTTTCATTATCTGACATATATTCATCTACATTTATTAAATTTTTATTTACATCTTCTATTGTGCATTTCTAGATCTATTATTGATTCTTTTTGGACAAGTATTTGCTAAGTGCTCTATGCTACCGCAGGTAAAATATTCTAATTTATTTTTGTAGGTTCTACTTGTATTATATTTTCTTACATGTTTATTCTTATCTAGGTATGGCTTCTTTGCAGTTGATCTCCTTATATAATATTTCTTCTTAGGGCGATAGTCTTTTTTATATGTCTTTCTATATTTCTTCTTTTTATAATCTTGGTCATAATGTTGGGTAGTATATATGTTTTTACAAAAATCTGTATCACTTCTTTTTAATTATTTTTGTATCCGTATGTTTATACATTTTTCTAGTAATACATCTATTACATGTTGTATTCTTTTTCCTATTGACCATGGGTTGTTTGGATTTTATATTACTCCTTCTCTCTTGAATCATTTTTCTTCTACCTCTCTTCCTAGAGACCCTGGTAATTTATTAAATAATCTAGTTCCTAGAGTCTAATCAAATGAGTTCCTACTAACTGTGCAATAATAAAAGTAATTATTTAAAAATTCTTTAATCCTTGACCATTTATTAATACTTAGTTGTCCTAAATTTATTAGGGTTTTTTGTTGTAATACCACTAATCCACTATTGGGATCTTCTCCTGTTAGTAGAGTATGTACTTTGTTTACAAAATTATATTGATTTGAGCCTAGTTCTACTAATTCTTGAAAGTCTTGTAGGAATATTGTCTTATAAGCTTCTCAAAGTGCTTTAGTACTTTCTCCTAGAAATGTTTCTAAATATCTATACATAATTTCTACATCTGATTCTTGATTACCCTGTATATATTGTATGTAGTCTGCTACAACTACATTTTTTCATATGTCTATTACATTATTCCATACTTGAGGGTCATGAGCTGGTAAATTTAGAATTTTTCCTTTATTCTTCTTGTAATCTAATGGGTTCTTCTATTGACATTCTTCTCACTCTAGGTTTTATGTCTTGTTCTACTTGAATGTCTGGGTTTGTTCTGAATACTCTATATCTTGGTAAATTTCTTGTTGTTTGTTCTGAATACTCTATATCTTGGTAAATTTCTTGTTGTTACTGGTATTCTTTGCATATCGATTGCTCTTTGAAAAGGGCTTGCATGGTTGCTGCACTTTCCATAAATTTTTTTATACTTTCGTCTATACTATAAATCGATTCTGAGTCTTCACCTTTAGTTCCTTTTTACGTGTATAACCATAATTATCTGTTCTTAATTCACATTTTATAAAATGTTCTTTTATTTCTTCAAGTTTTAAGTTTCCTAATTTACAACTTGTACGTTTAAATACGCTATTGCTATTTATTTCGTATAGGGCTTCTGCTATCATTATGGCCTTATTTACTTCAAAACCATCTTCTTCCATTATTTCTATATTCATAAAATTAGTGTTCTCACATTCTTCAATTTCTTCCTCAGTTTCTCTTTCATTTGTATATGTATAATCTGTAAATCTTATTGTGGTATCTCCTTTCTTATTAATATATATTAAATGATCTGGGGGTTTTAATATTTCTTTCTTACTAAATTTTTCTAAATTTTATTCTAATCCTGCATATTCTTCTGGATTTATTTTTAAAGGCTTCATTAACTTACTTTCTTTATTTCCCATTATACTCACTACGTCATCTATCTTTAGATTAAATTTTATACTACTATTAGTGGCAAGTTTTCCTATAAATCCTACACATATTAATAAATTATTTTCATTAATCATTTCTTCGTATCCTTTAGTCTGAATACCTATCTTTATATATTTTTTAAATTCTAAAGAATTTATCATATAATCTGGACTACAATAAAAAAATCCTTCATTTGTCGACATGTCTACTTCTGTTATTCCTATTATAGATCTTTTCAAGTCTGACCATATATTATCATATATTGTAACTAATACCTTAGTTCCTAAATTTTTTCTAGTTAGGCCTTTTAATCCTACTACTATGAGTCCCATATACATGAGGCTCGTATTTGATTTTTTAATTTGTCTTAAAGATTCTGGACTTATTAAATTTGCACTAGCACTATCATTTTCAATTACGCATAATTGCTCTTCCCTATAATGTTTATATAATTGTTCCATTGAAAACATTCCTTCATTGTATAAAGTCTTAGCACTTAATAATTTTAATTTATTTTATTGAAAAAGTTGTATATCTTTGTCTACGTCTACTATTTCTTCTAGTTGTTGTCTTGAATTCATTTTGGGTTTATTTATGATTCTTGATAACATGTTTGTTGTTAATCTTTCTTGGGTAAAACTTGGTCTTGATCTGCTTGGGGATTCTGAAAAAAAGTCCATGGTTTTGGTTTAGTTATTTTATGTTCTTTTAATTCTTTTTGAGGGGTTATTCTATCTTTTTTAGTTGCTCTATTAGTTTGTCTATAGTTTTATCTTGACTGTCTCTTTGTTTTTCTTCTTTTATGTTTTTATTAAGTTCTAATAGTAATAAAATTATAATATTATTTTATTTTATAATTAAAGAGTCTGTTTTTCCTTGGGGTTGATGATCTGATAATCTTTCGGGATTTGGTTGAATTTGTGCAGCCTTATGTAATATTTGCTAAATAAAGTTTATCTTGTAGTATATCATTCATGAGAGTATTATATGTCTTATTTGGTTAATTTCTTTTCGTACTTCTTGTAATACTAGCTTTATTTCAGGATTTTCTAGGTTACCCTTGTCTTTATTAATTAAAACTGTAAATTTTTTGTCTAACTCTGCTTGTTGGTTCTTTAAGAAATCAAAATTTAATTCTATTTTACTTAACAAATTCTTTTGTTTGTTTTGCAAGTCTTCTAATATCTCTAGAGTTTTTAATATTTTCGTATTTTCCTTTTGAACTTTTTCTCCTAAGTTTATTATAAAATATATAATAGTATTTAGTTGTGGATTATGTCCATTTAATATATACTTTCCGTTGTTAAAATTACACTTAATAAGAGAACTGTCTTTTAAACATCTATATTTCTTTTCAGCTAGGATTGTTAGATCTAAATATTCTAGTTTCTTTAAATTATCAATTTTTACACTACTATTTTTTATCCTAAAGGTATTGTGCTAATACAGTGGTCTCTAATGGTCTTTATTCTATAATTTCTATAGTCTATACAGTATCTAATACTTTATAATTTACACTTAAACAAACTTATGCGGTTTACATAGTTTACTAATGTTATAAAGTCTGAGATTGTAATGGCTTATGATAATTCTATAACTTCTAATATTTCTATCTAATATTTAATTGCCTATGTTGTAGTAAGGTATTATATAAGTTTATAAGTTCTCTCTTTATATTTTCAGTAGACCAATAATATTCTGAATCTAATATTACTAATCGTTCTTAGGTTCTAGGTTTTCTTTTCTCAGTTCTTGACAACACCATATATAATAAAGTCTCCTAGAATCTTAGTGCTCTGATACCAATAATAAACAGATATATATAATTTGGACAGGTAGATATAATAGATATAATATAGACCAGTAGATATAATAAAAACGGATAATATATAATAATATAATATAATAGACAGATAATAATATATAACAATAACAATATAATAAACAAATAAACAGATAGATATAATTTAGACAGGTAGATATAATAGATATAATATAGACAGGTAGATATAATAAAAATGGATAATATATAATAATATAATATAATAGACAGATAATAATATATAATAATAACAATATAATAAACAGATAATAGATGATAATATAATAATAAAAATAGGACGGATAGATAATAATATTAATAGTATATAAAAAAAAGTAAATAATTAATAAGAAAATTTGAGTAAATATTATAAGCAAAGTAAATAAACAAGTTAAGCAAAGTAATTGAAACAGGTAAGTAGTTATGAGAAAATAAAGCAAAGTTAATGTGGATGTGTTTTTATATATTGTAAAATCCTACTCAGTACTCCATCCTTCGTTGTCCTTAGTCCAGTGTAAGTGTCCAAGTCATAAAGATCAAAGTATACTTTCTCCCAAAAATAAAATATTTTTGCATTTTTTGTTTTTCTAAAAAAAAAAAATTCATCTCTTTCTCTTCAGTTTTTAATTTATACCCTGTTCATCTCTTTCTCTTCAGTTTGGTATTTTAGCAATATTTCCTTAATCACACCCCGGGAGAATAACAACAGTCTTTTTTTAACTTTTTGCGGATTTTTCAAATCCCTAGGAATTTACAGATTAATCCATTGTTATTGTTAAAACACTGAGAGAATAACCATATACTGTATGTTTATAAGTAATTTACTAATTTTACAAAACCAAAAAACTAGCGGTAAACCACCGGCGATCCAGATCTTATAAAAACACAACTGAAATAAAATATAAACTTGATTAATTCAAACATAATTTACAAACTTAGGAGAAAAATATAAAGATCTATGTAACTACTATTTATATGTCTTAAGAAAGAAGTGAAGTTTCCCTTTCAGGAGTCCCCTGAAAACTTGACAGCTACCGGAAAATGAAGAACTACGAAACTAATATAGACTTTTTTACACACTCATTTTTTTTTATGAAGAAACTAACTTATTTTTTTTTATTGTGGTCAAAGTGTCTAGATTAGTTTGACCGAATCTGAGACGCACCCCGCACCCGTATTAGCGTCACTGTCGCGTCGAAATGGATTTGGTGGCAAAATCTAAGAGTCCAAGCAACAGACTTTAGGAATATACTCGAGAAACATGAGTCCTTACTATTGGTGATACTGAAGTACATAATGTTTGCAATATCAACATAAAAGCAAGGTCTCAAACCCACAGTATCATCGTCAGCTATCCATTCATCAGAATGGTTGTCTGGGGCCTCCACTTCCTTTCAAAAGGTATTAGCACTCAAATTCTGTTGGTTGGAGTAAAATCAAACTAACTTTGCATATTTGTCATAGGAAAAATGTTGTATTTATACCATATTTAAGGATAGTCTATAGCTTAGTTTTAGACATAATTTATGCTTTTCTAAATGTATGTAATTCTTCTGGTCTACCTTAATCAAGGAAGTCAGAATATTGTACTCTTATAAGACATATGAATCCAAATGGACATATTTTTGATGCATTGTTTGCCTCTTTTCTACATTTGTGCACTTCGATTACACTGTTAAAGTGGGTATAGCTATCTGGAGAAAATTTCTTTATTTTCCCTGACGTAATGTTGCTGTCATTATCTCTTTATAGAACTGTGTTTCACAAGGCATCCCATTTTTGTCAAGGTAAATTTCTTTTCTAAGAGGTTAATTTCATGTTAGACGCCTACTTGGGCTCAATCGAACTCAGAGGAGGAGCTAGCCTTCTATTTGGGGGTTCGACTGAACCCCCTCAACGAAAAACTATACTATTTATACATGATTAAAATTATTTTTTATGTGGTTATAGTACGTGTTGAACCCCCTTCGACTAAGTTTTATTTGAATATGAAACCCCTTAGTTGAAATTCTAAGTTTTCTTTGAATATGGAATCCTTTCGTTGAAATCCTGACTCCGCCTTTGATCGAACTAGAAAAAGAAGAAAAAATGCAGGTGAATGATGCAGATGATTCAATATTTCTTTTGTTTCTTGTGTAAAATTTAGTGGTAGCCGACTTTTTTTTTCCTTTTATGACTGAAATAACTATCACTATCGAATACAATAACTACTTTGCTTTAAACAGGCAATATCTGCCTTCATTTATTGCCTTTTATTTTCTAAACAGAGTAAAATTTTGTTGAAACTTATTGTGGAAAATATCACATTTGTACAGCTATAGTAGTTAGTTGGTTAGCATAGTAGTTACTGTTTTATTGGTTTTATTTTGATGTTGTTAGCTGTTGCTTGCAGAGAAAAGTGAGTTAGTTGGTAAGTTGGTAGTGAGCTGTTAGGAAGCTTTTAGATGCTCATGTGATGAGCATGTGAGCTTATAAATATATGCAATCAGCTCACATTGTAACCAACTCTTGACACAAAAATTATCTTAGCTCAACATTTTCTCTCTTCTTCCTTTTCTCCCTTCTTTTCCTTCGAGCTTGGTAACTGCTACAATGATAGCTATATGTGAATCTGAATAATGTAGGAGCTAGTTTAATATGGTATCAAACTGAACCTATTTTTATGAAAATGCACAGAAAAATACAGAAGCAGGATATGGGAATAGGAATCAAACATCAAGTTATGGAAGTCAAGGATACAAGAACAAAAGGTGTGATTACTGCAATTTCACTGGTCACACAAGGGAGAATTGTTACAAGCTGCATAGATATCCTAATGATTGGAGGAACAAGAAGAAAAACAAATACAACCCAAGGGGAACAACAAATCAACCATTTTATAGTGGTTAAGGCAGAACTGGAGGATATGGGCAATCAGCTACTGGTCACAATAACAATCAGTTATCAGCTCACAGTTTTCTTGGATCTAAGGTAGAAAATTCATGCTTGAATAATCAGTCAACCATCCAGGGTAATAAAGATATCAACAATGCTGTTGTAGCAAAGGCATAAGGCTTCTCAGAAGAAGAATACAAATAAATCATGGAATTGATTAACAAGAAGACACATGACTCAGAACAACCTAACATGACAGGTACTGTTACTTGTTTTTCTAGTCATAGTGTTCCACTTGAATGGATAATAGACTCTGGAGCCACATATCATGTTGCAGCACATAAAGATATTCTTTCAAACTATCATAAAATAGATAACACCATATGTGATAAAGTCAATTTACCTACTAGATCCAAGGTTGATATATCACATGTAGGGAAAACAAATGTACTTAAAGATGAGGGTGTAGGAGATGTGTTATATGTCCCAGATTTTAAGCTAAACTTGCTATCAGTGTCTAAAATGACTAAGCAACTATCTTTCTTTGTTACTTTATACCCTGACTTCTGTGTGTTTCAGAACCCTCATAGTGGCAAGGTAAAAGAGATTGGTAAGGAAAGAGGAGGACTATACATCCTTAAGAGTGTATGTGTAGTAACAGGAACTTCTAATAATGTAGCCTATCAGAAACAAGTTGCAGAAATAGAGGTGCATGACTGCAGATTATGGCATATGAGGCTGGGACATTCTTTTTCTCAAGCATTAAGAACTCTCAATATAATAAGACACAATAGTGATGTAGATACTATAAATAAGTGTCATTTATGTCCACTAGCTAAGCAAACTAGATTGATGTTCCCTGATAGCACTTCTAGAGCTACAAAATATTTTGATGTTGTACATATGGATCTTTGGGGACATTATAAGACACCTATTTTTTATAAGAAATACTACTTCTTAACTGTTGTTGATGATCATAGAAGATACACATGGTTGCATTTGTTACAACTGAAGTCTGAATGTATTGTTGCCATAAAAAATTTCTTTACTATGATTCAAAACTAGTTTGGTGTTCAAGTGAAGATACTCAGATCAGACAATGGGACAAAGTTCATTAATTCTAAGTGTAAAGAATTGTTTTAGTCCTTAGGAGTGATACACTAAAGTAGTTGCCCCTACACACCACAAAAAAATAGTGTGGTTGAAAGAAGGCATAGACAGATCCTTAATGTTGCAAGAGCTATTAGGTTTCAATCACAAATGATTATCAGGTTTTGAGGTTTGAATGTCAAGGCTATTGTCTACCTTATCAACAGGTTACCATCTGCATCTATTGGAGGGAAAAGTCCCTATGAGATGCTATTTTGTAGAGTTCCATCCTTGACATATCTGAGAGTAATTGGATGTAAGTGTTATGCTTCAATTCTACCAAAGGGTGATAAGTTCTCTGAAAGAGATAAAGTTGTTGTATTAATGGGCTATTCTGCTACTCATAAGGGCTATATACTTTTGGATTGGTGCACCAACAGGTTGTTTGTCATAAGAGATGTAGTATTCAAAGAAGACTCATTCCCTTTTGCAGACAAGGCTAGTTCAGAATCTCCTGCAGGTTTTATTCAACCAAGTTCACTAATACATGCTGATGTAGATGAAGGAAAAGATGTTTACATAGATCATGATGATTACTTATATGAATCACGCAATGAGGATATATCAATACATGAAAATGACAACATCCAAGATGAGATTACTCATAATGAAACAAGTATAGATGAGCCACCATTAACATATACAGAAGTTGATCCAAGGAGATCATCTAGAGCCATCAAAAAACCTGCTTGGTTGATGGACTATACCTTACCAGGAGTAAAGAAAGAGACAAGGTACCCTCTGGCAAATTATCTATTTTTTGCTAAAACCAGTAACAAATATCAGAGGTTTGTGTGCAGTTTGTCATCAGAAATTGAACCTTAATCCTATAGTAAATCCAGCAAAGATGAGAGGTAGATTGAAGCTATAAAGCAGGAATTCAAGGCCCTGGAAGACGTCCATACTTGGAAGGTGGTTGACATGCCTCCAGATAAGAACATTATTGGTTCAAAGTGGGTGTACAAAGTCAAGTATAAGGCTAATGGTGAAATAGAGAGGTTCAAAGCAAGGTTGGTAGCCAAGGGATATAGCAAACTAAAAGGATTAGATTATCATAAAACCTTCTTTCCAATAGCCAAAATGGTTACTGTAAGGAGTGTCATTGCCTTAGCAGTATCACAAGGATGGAACATGTATCAGATGGATGTTTACATTGCCTTCCTGCAAGGTGACTTAAAGGAAGAGGTGTACATGAAAATGCCAGATGGATTTAGAAAAGGAAGGCAGCACCAAGTCTGTAGACTAATCAAGTCATTATATGGACTTAAACAAGCATTCAGACAGTAGAATATAAAGCTTACTTCAGTACTACTCAATGCAGGATTTACTCAGAGTAGCTATGATTACTTACTTTTTACTTTGAAAAGATCAGAAGGAATGGTGGTAATCCTGGTTTATATAGATGATCTTCTGATAATAGGTGACAATGTAGAGATGATAAATGCAATAAAAGATACTTTACATCAGCAGTTCAAGCTCAAAGACTTAGGTGAGCTTAAGTACTTCTTATGAATTAAAGTTCTAAGATCTCTAAGTGGAGTGATCTTAAACTAGAGAAAATATATTTTGGAACTCATATCTGATATAGGGATTGCTAGTGCTAAACCAGCTTCCACTCCATTGGATACTAACATCAAGCTAATATCTATTGAAGTAGATGAAACAACAGGTGTTAAAGGAGATGTTGTGCTAAAAGATGTGACACTATATCAAAGACTAGTTGGAAAATTTATGTATGCAACCATAAAAAGGCCTGATATCAGCTATACAGTGCAGACACTAAGTCAATTCATGCAACAACCAAAGAGATCTCATCTAGAAGTTGCAAACAGAGTGGTAAGGTATCTGAAAGGAACTATAGTACAAGGGATTTAGCTCAAGGCACATCCTTCTACAGAGTTGATTTGTTGATGTGACTTAAATTGGGCCGCATGTCCAAACACTAGGAGGTCTGTTATAGGTTATGTGGTGCAATTTGGTAGTTCATTGATATCATGGAAATCTAAAAAACAACACATTATTTCAAGGAGCTCAGCTGAGGCAGAATATAGGAGCATGGCCTCAGCCTTGGCAGAAGTAACATAATTGATAGGGTTGTTTGCAGAACTAAGGGTACCAATCACCAAGCCTATTACCATTTTCTCTGATAGCAAGTCAGCTATTCAAATAGCTGCAAATCCCATTTTTCATGAGAAAACCAAACATATTAAGGTAGACTGTCACTTTATTAGAGACAAGATCAAGGAAGGGTTGGTTCAGCCAATGTATGTACAGACTAGCTAACAAGTTGCAGACATTCTCACCGAGAGCTTGAGTCATAATCAACACTCACATCTCCTAAGCAAGCTTAGTGTGCTCAACATTTTGCACACTGCATCTTGAGGAGGAGTGTTGAAACTTATTGTGGAAACTATCACATTTGTACAGCTATAGCAGTTAGTTGGAGCAGTTAGTTGGTTAGCATAGTAGTTGCTATTCCATTGGTTTTATTTTGATGTTATTAGTCGTTGCTTGCACAGAAAAGTGAGTTAGTTGGTGAACTATTAGTGAGCTGTTAGGAAGCTTCTAGATGCTCATGTGATGAGCATGTGAGCTTATAAATAGATGCAATCAGCTCACATTGTAACCAACTCTTGACACAAAAATTATCATAGCTCAACATTTTCTCTCTTCTTCCTTTCTCCCTTCTTTTCCTTCAAGCTTGGTAACTACTACAATGGCAGCTATATTTGAATTTGAATAAAGTAGGAGCTATTTTAACAAATTTCCATCCTGCCTCATCTCATGAGTCCTTTCATTGACTACACTAAGTTCTTCTTTGTTGTTGCACTTCTTATTGGTATATGAGTTTATCCATTTTCATCTCTTAGTAGCATACTGGCAATGGTTTTTCATGAATTCCTTGTATCACCATTATAACTTAATTTTTAACATCAAATAAAATGAATGCGTGAATTCCTAGTATCACCATTGTAACTTAATTTTCAAGATCAAACAAAATGAATAATCAGACTAGTACTATTTCTTCTCATGATTTATCTTACTAAGGTCTCCTTTCATTTAATACAGCTACTCAGCAGAGGGAGAACCAAGATTTTAACTTTATAGGTTCTGAATATTAGAATGATGACTTCAAGTGCTTATAACTGAGTTCAAAATTTAATGTGCACATATTTAATGATTATCTTAACACAAATATACTATTTGAGCAAAAACTATTGAGTTCAACTGAACTAGTATCTAAGTTTCTAGCTCCGCCCCCTCCTATAATCCTGTTCCATTTACTAATGCACCTTAACTAACAATGATTGTTCCTTTATTTTGTTTATTGATACTGAAGGTGCTGTGGTATCACCAAGTTGTGTCCTTCCACTTACCGAAGAAAATGTTGAGAAGGTTCTAGAGCAAGTCAGGCCAGGCCTAATAGCAGATGGAGGGAATGTGGTGCTACATGAGATGGATGGCCTAGTTGTAATTCTTAAGCTTCAAGGAGCATGTGGATCTTGCCCAAGTTCAGAAATGACACTTAAATGGGAATTGAAACTCGCCTTCGGGACAAAATCCCTGAAATAATAGCAGTAGAGCAGATTCATGACTCTGAAACTGGCCTTGAGTTAAATGAGGAAAATATTAAAAAGGTACAATATTTCGTATGATTTGTAATTACTTCAAATTGTTATGAGTGATATTTACACACCAAAACAATCCAATATTTTCGCTAATGTCAGCTTCTTGGAGAGATTAGACCATACTTGGTAGGCGCTGGTGGTGGAGAACTGGAGCTTGTACAGATTATCAACTACATTGTTAAGGTTCGGCTAAATGGACTGGCAGCTTCTGTGATGACACTTTGTGTAGCTCTTACTCAAAAATTTAGAGATGCAGTACCAACTATTGTTGCTGTTCAGTTGACAGATTGAAGAGAATGCTCAGCCATACGACGAACATTTTCCTGCAAGAATTTTAGGATTAACTAAAGATTCCTACAGTTAGTGTAGTTACTTGTCCTCTCTTTAATAGTTTACAGTATCATTTTTGGTATACATGTAGCATTCTTTATCTCTTGATTTCACTTGAAAATTTTTCCAAATTGTATGTAAAATGAATTTAAAGACACTTCAGGATTTTCAAGAACTGGATGAAGGTCTAGTTCATTTTACCGACTCCATTGCATCTGGAAAAGCAAAGATCAGAAAATGCTCTGAAGGGGAACAACCTATTCCCTTTATGCACAAGCGGAAGCAATAACAAATACTCCTAGTAAAAACTGTAAGCCAGACTAGATGGTACTCTGATCAACAAGGATCAATCATATGAAACTGCCATATAAAAAAAATAAAAAAAATCTTGATGGGGTAAAATTTTATATAAGCACCAGCATAAAAAAATGTTTTATGTACACTCAACGTGTATAGAAAAAGAAAAACATCAAATGAGATTATAGTTGTACTACTTTAATTTAATACACAGAAACAGTGCAGAATTTTGCATTCTACCATTATTTAACTATATATATCAGAATTATGTCAACATTTCCTTAAATTTCTCTTAATTTTATGGTTTGATTATATTTAACTGATCATTTAATTACCTTTGTATATATCACATGTATTCGTTGATACAAATACACTGTCTCTTTCGGGTATGATGTTCTCTTTCTTGTGGTGACAAGTTTCTCTTTTCTGTTTTTTCTAATGCTAATTTACACATATTTGTTATCTAACCCGATAATATGTAATACTATTGAATCAATTTGTTCCTGATTCTCTGAAAGATTTTATTGATAAACTCGTGTTACTGATTTAAAATTTCGTTTATGCATTGTCAACAATGAAACCTTTCCGTGGTGTATACATATTAGTTGTTGGTGGATGCACTATTTTTGAGTTGTGCTTTTATGTTTTCTCTTTTAATAGGCATGTTTGAAATTTTATGTTAGTAGAATGTTAATGCGGAGCAATACTTGAAAGGCCAAACAAATGGTCAGAATTTGACACCAACTTTCAGATAAGCATCTTAACCATACATTATTCATTTTATACATCTCAATTAGTGTTTCGTAGTGTCATTTTGACATTTTCAACCAACAAAAAATATAAAATGTGTGTATTACACTCATTGATGATGTGACATGATGACTAATTAAAAGATGACATGTGGCATTTGAGTCTAAAATAACAATTTAAAATAAATTATAAAAAAATGTAAAAGACAAATTATTTTACATCAAGAATAAATAAAGAACTAAGCTATTTTATAACCCCCTCCCAAACCTACGCAATCCCTCTTTCCCCAAAAAGTTCCCCACCATGCCCATTACAATTTCCTCACCAGTAACCATCGTCTACTTAATCTTTTTAGCTTTTTTTCTTATTGATTCAAATAAGCTTTGCAGACAGAATTGAAGAACAAGAAACACAAAAAAAAGGTAAAAGGAAAATCATTTTTCATCAAAAATAAATAAATAAGCTATTTTCTACCCCCACCCCCACCCCCACCCTCACCCCCACTCACACAACCTACCCAAAAATTTTCCCAGCATGCCCATTACAATTCCCTCATCAGTAACCATTGTCTACTGAATCTTCTTAATCTTTTTTTTTATTAATTCAAAGAAGCTTCGTAGACAGAATTCAAGAACAAGAAAATACAAATTACATGATATATCACAAATGCTAATAGCTCCTAATCAAAAAATTTTCTATGAAAAAAATCAAAATGAATGGCTAACATCTGAGATTAAGGACTAAAACAACGGATGTATATTTTGCAAATGAAATGGAGTATTAAATTAACAAATTCATATGATCATTGTCGAAAAAAATGAAGTGGTTGTCGAAAATTTCTTAAAATCCAGATTTAATTCTACTCTAGATAAACTTCGTTCTCTTTATTTTGTTTCTGTCAACTTTGATTAATATTGGAATAAAATCTTGAACGAATAATGAAGTTTCATATGAGTTTTTTTGGGCAGATTTTTGTTAAGAACTCAAAATTTGATTTTGATTTTAATTTTATACAAATAAAAATGTAGAGAATGATTGTTGCCTCCATTTTTTTTTATGAACAAGAAGATAACAATGGCGGAAGATACTAATGGTAGGATATTAAATAGAGAAGAAAGAGGAAAAAAAATATGAAGATGATGATAGTGTGATATTTTAATGTATGACCTCTTTGCTGGAGCATGAAAAAGAATGAATCAAAGATTCTTGGCTACAAATCAATAAGAAAGATCTCTTAAGACTCAAGTCAAAAGGAAAAGAAGTATGTCCTCCTTTCAAATATTAACTATAGCTTGTGTCAGCTGTGGAAAGGAGTACCAAGGCCTGGATCACCTATTAAATGCGCTGCTATTACTATGAAAGAAATTTCGGCTAGTTTAGGATCATTAATACGATCCATTTTTGTAATGTCTTGATTTATTGTGGATTATTCATTTTCATGTAATTTGATCATTTTACCCCTTTTTGTGATGGTTACGTGATATTTTGGGGACGTGGGCTGATTTGCATGATTTTCAGTGCATTTCTTGCTAGTTTGTGAACTATTTTCAATGCATTTTGGTGCATTTTTTGCGAGTTTGTGGTTTTTGGAGGTTAAAAAGGTTTTATAGTTAACTTTAATCAATATCTATTGTTTCATACGTAGGATGATAAAACGAACTGTGCCAACAGATTCAAAACATTGATTTTGGTTTGATAACATGATTGGTATGATTTTATGGCTCTTATATATCATTTCGACCCTCGATTCAGAAGATTGTGAAATTGGGTCTCAAGAGTCAATTCTGTGAAAACAACCTCTTTTTTAAAATCTAATGTTGTCATTGAGTCCAACGCATTGAATTTGATAAGGTAGCATAGTTTGTTTGAATTCTTAAGATTCCAAATGAATCTGGATCCGCTTAGACTAGAAAATTTTTCAAGTCCAGCTGCTGTAGCCGTTAAAGCATCATTTTGGTCGCTTTACCAACCCGACTCCCAACTGGGAAGGGGCGCTTTAGCGCACTGTCCTGCTCACGGGTACTGCTAAAGGTGTACTTGACCTTTTTAGCGGTGACCGCTAAAGCGGCCATTTGACTGTTTTAGCAGTAAGCGCTGGTACCATATATAAATTTATTTTTTTCTCAATTTTCACCATTTTTTAAAATTTGAACTTTGGATTTTAGAATTTTCGAGTGATTTCTTCCATTTTCAAGCCTGGGTAAGCTCCAAATCCCTATTTTAGTAATTTTTCTTCGACTTTTGTCATCTAAAGCCTGGTAAAATATAAATTCAAAATTAGAAATTTGAAAATTTTGGCCCGAAAGGTCTAGAATGATTTTCTTCAACTTTAAACCTTGTTTTTAACTAGCTTTCACTTATTTTTTCTTCTATGACTTTCTTTAATCATGGATAATGTGTTTGCGAATAAAAATTCTAATTTTATCCTCTCTTTTTTTAAAACTCATTTCGGGGGATCCGTTTTGACACCGACTCAGAAATGGACAATATGGATATCATTGGTTTCCTTTTAACACATAGATTCTATATTTGTATGTTTTAGTTGATTGTGAGGTCATTCGTGAGGAGAAGGCTTTTGGATTTGAATTTCTTTGTTCGAGGTAGTTATGGCTTAACTTACTTCAAATTGGGTTAGGTAGTTAATACTGATATAAAAGCATGCTATAGATATATGTATTAATTATGGAGATTATGTTATTACTGTTATGTGCCCGTGTGGGAACCTATGTTGTTGATATTGGTGGTTTGAGACATTATTTTCAATGTGTGGCTCATGTGGGGTTCTTATATGATGTTGTTGGCCTGTGTATATATATTTGGTTATTTTCTTGTTGATGGAAATGCCTAATTTGGTGTTTATACAGTACCAATGATATATTACTTGCATATCTCACTCTAATGGTACATGAATCATGGATTGTTGGTTTATTGAGTGGATTCTAGTTCATATTCGTATGTATTGGTTGGATTTGAAATTCTCATTCTGATTTGGTTGTGAGTATTACATCCTCATATCATATATACATTCATAAGACATTGATACCACTGTGGAAATACTGATTTTTGGTAGAAATATGACATTTTTAAGAATCTTCTACCAAAGATCATGTGTCTGAGAGGAGTTATGGATATTGAATTTGTTATTGATATTG
Organism: Capsicum annuum; assembly: GCF_002878395.1. Classification (NCBI taxonomy): domain Eukaryota; kingdom Viridiplantae; phylum Streptophyta; class Magnoliopsida; order Solanales; family Solanaceae; genus Capsicum; species Capsicum annuum. The sequence continues at coordinate 85,224,285 of NC_061115.1, read as the reverse complement.
GTTATTGAAATTATATAAGGATTGTGAACCCCCATAGATCCTACCTTGGGAGCAGTGATCGGTAGGTGTATATAGAGGTTGTGCGACAACCTCGAACATATCACACCATTATCATTATCATTATTATCATTCTTATTGCATTTCATACATTATGCACCTTCTATGTGCTATTTTCGTATTTGATTTGATGTTTATAGATTCTGTCCTTCTTTTTCATACTTGTACTTGGTATATGTGTTATATTTAGAACTGATAGTGGAGACTTATCGTTTGGAATATTTTCTAATTACAGGTGGGTGCCCATAATGTATATTTTATATACCATATTTTCTGCTTTGTTCAGTCAGTTTATGATATCTACTGAGTACAAGTGGACCATACTCATTCCTACTATGCCCTTTCAGTGCAGATCCAGGCAAGAGTGCACCACACGACAACTGAGTTCAAATGATGATTTGATACTTTCGAAGTAGTGGTCGCTCTATGCCTCCATAGTTGGCCTTCTACCCCATCCTATCTTTTTTATGTCTTGTTTTATATTTGGAGACAGACTTGTGTTCCTTGTGGATCTTCAACTGTATTTTCAAACTTAGAGTTGTATATAAATTGTTCTTACACTGTGACACCAGGTTTTAGGATGGTTTATGTATTATTTTGTTATTTAGATTTTTGTTATCTTTATGTATGTATAGTTCGACTTCATTGTAGAAGTCCTGCCTAGGGATTTTGATGTTATTTTCTTATTTTGTATCAGTTTGGGTGATTGTCTTACTTGTCAAGGCATAGTTGCGATAAGTGCCACCATGACCCTTATTTTTGAGTTGAGATAATTTTATTCTTGAAAATAGGATTCTCATATCCCATTTCTAAGTGAGTCAACTGTCAATTTGAAAAAGAGTAAGTTATCCCCCCTCCTCTTACTACTTTCAATTTATATCAAAGCAAGGACTCACAGTTATTATCTTAACAGTAAGTGAGAAAATATCATGGCCTAAACTATTGTTGGAGCTCTATTTTCAGAAGGAATATCTCAAACTAGACCCTTCTTACTTTAATGGGAAACACTTCTCTCATCAAAAAATAAGGATGAAAACTTTCTTCAAATCCTATGATGTCTGATGAGCGGTGATTTTACTAATCATTCACACTCATCATTCATGCACCTTACCTTGTTTTGAATGAATAAGTGAGACATAATTGTGATTGAATACATTAATATCCACATTTTGTAGGCACAAAGGTGATGAGATGAAAAGATGTGGATTAGAGCTACAAAAGGAAGCAAAGAAGTGTAGTTGAAGACCTGGAGCAGAACATGGCCTCAGTTATCGCGATCGCGGGCGTCAGCCGATGATCGTGCCGAGTCAAGCAGGTCAAAGTGTTGCGATCGCATGGAATTATCTGCGGCCTCTGTACCACGGTTGGATTAAAGACCCCGCGATCACGGCCTAGCAGGATTTTAGCCCAAGGGCAAACCTATAAATGTACGAAGTTGTCCCAAATTTACCCACCAAAAAGAAGACTCAAACCCTAATCCAAGGGATTAATCTATCAATTCTACAACCCTACCTCCCATCTTTAGTTTAGGGTTTTAGTAATTTCTTGGAGCTTGGAGCTTAAATTTACAATAATTTGAGACAAGATTACATTAAAGGAGCTTGAAGTGTAGATTTGGCTATGTCTATTGAAGATTCATTTGAGTCAAAAGTGTGGTTTGTCCTCACTTTATTTTTCTTATGAATAACTTTGATGGACATCTTGGTATATTTGTTTTCATTATTCTTATGATATGCTAGATCTACCTCTTGGGATTATGCTAGATTAGGGTGTAAATATGTGTGAGATGTGATTTGTTTGTGTATTTACTAGTTTGTGATGTGGGTTTTACTATTACTTGAATAAATTAGTTGGGATTTGTGGTTAAAGCCCCAAATACCCAAATATGTTTGATGGATGAAAATTCCAAGCTCTTGAAAGCTCAAACCATCCTTGAAAAGGGGGGTTGGGTAAACGTTAGGAACCCACCTCATCCTTGAAAGAGAGATATGGGAACCAAAGCAATCATAGATAATTTATAGGCATGTCTTGCCAATTTTTCACTATCTTAGACATAAGGGTGATTAGGAGGTTGACTATACCATGAGTATTATCCTAGAAATAGAGCTACCCAATTGAGGTATTGGGTAGCTTTAATTGACACACTTGTTAGGCACTCGAAAGGGTCAATGAGTGACGTCTTTGAGGTTTTGTTGAAAAACTAGCCTCAAAGACCTTAAACCTAGCCTACGACATCATCAACCATTAGAATCTGCATCGAATTATCATGTTCCCATGCATAGTTTGCCCCTAGGAAAGCATAGTTCCAAGATCCATTTTAATTGATTATACTCTAATTATTCTTAGTATTGAATTAGTCCCTTAGAAGCCCAAGAATTGCCTTTACATTCAACAAGATTGAAAATCCCCTAAACCATTTTGTACCATAGGTTTGAATTTAGCAAGCAACTTTTATGTAACGGCCTAAAAAATTTATGAACTATGTGAAATTTATGATTTTATTTAATTTGACTATTTTATCCTTCTCCGTAGTTGTATTATGGTATTTCAAGGGTGTGGGAGTGATTGGTATATTTTCCGATGTATTTTGGTATCACTTATGTGATGTTGTGGTTTTTTATGGTTTCGAGAGCCTTATTTTAGACTTATGGGGATATCTTTTGATTCATGGGATGGATGGCCAAACGAACTGCATCAGCAGCTCCGGAATATCAATTTTAGGCTAGATAGACCTTTGGTTCGGGTCCCGATGCACCAGAGCTCATTTCGACCTATTGATCGGAAAGTTGAAAAATTAAAAATATGGGTGTGGGATTCACATTTGATCGGAACGACCTCAAATGGAAAATTCAACTTTGCCAGAAAATTTGAAATGTTGATTTTAGGGTGTTAGCATTTTTGGTATGATTTTGCGTCTTTTAAATCTTATTTCGACCCTCGATTTGAAAAATTATGATTTCGAATTTCGGGGGTCAACTTTGTGAAAATGATATTTTTTCGAAAATACAACTTTGCCAACGCCTCCAAAATGTAGAATTTAGTATGGTTGCATATTTTTTGTATATATCAGACTCCAAACGAATTTCGAGGACCCCATCAAAGTCCGGATTGGACTTAAAATTGAAAAAACAGCATATTTTTCTATTCTAGTGCAGATTTTCTGCACTATTTAAACTTTTTATGTCCATTTTGCTTATTTTTCATCTTGTCTTTTGAGAGTTAAACCCTAAAATAGTATGGGAGCTTAAAGTGAAGCTTGTGGGAGCTTGGGAAGCTATATTAACACCTATTTCTTGATTTCATTACGGTTTTAAGGTAAGAATTCACCATTTTCTTAGTAATTTCTTGATAAATTTTTCAAAACCCCAAAAATCGTAGGGATTGTTTTTAAAATTAAATTTCACTCCTTTTCATTTGAATAATATTTTTATTTTATAATTACTAGTTTTTCATCAATTTAACATCCAAAACAACTCTGATTCTTGACTTTAGCCCGGATTTCAAAGATTTTACCTGGTAAAGCTTTAAAATGAGTTTTCTTTGATTTGAACCTTGTTTTTTACTCTATTTAACTTGAATTTATTGCTGTGGGTTTCTAAAAATATGAAAAATATGTTTTTGAAGTAAAGTTTTGATTTTGCCCCCTCTTTTTAAAAAACCCATTCCAGGGGTCCGTTTTGATCCCGAATCAAAAGTAGTCAATATGGGTATCATTGGTTTTGTTTTGATGTGTAGATATCATATTTGATATTTTTAGTGGAGTTCGGTATTATTCATAAAAAGTAAGTTCATGGGTTCAAAGTGTAGCGGAACGATTTTGACTTTTGAGATGAGTTATGACTTAACTCTTTCATACTAGGTTGGGTAGTAAATGATGATACAAAATACATGTTAAGGGTGGGAACTAATCATGAAAAAATGCCTACTTGTTTCTTGTGCCAGTGTGGGGGCGTATATGTGATGTAATTATTGAAATTGAGTTATTACGTGATATGTGTGACCGTGTGGGGTCCTATGTGATATTAATAGCGTTGAATACATGTGAATAATTATATTGCGTTGTTAAGATGCTTAATATGATACCATTAGTATATTGTGATTATATTCATACTTTATTTGGCATATAAGACATGTGAAAATTCGTAGATGAAACTGAAATAATGAGTGGATAGTGGCTCACATGGTTGTGGAAATATATCATTGTGGTTGGTTGTGAAGATATTCATTGTGATTGGTTGTGATCATTATATCCTCATATCATACTCATTTGAGAAATATCGGTACCACTGTGGCAACATCTGAGAAACACTAGCAACATCTTTTTAAAACCCTCCCCAAGGGATGTGCCGGGGAGAAGATATTGTAATACCTTATAAAATCCTTTTTGAGAGATGTGCCTGAAAGAAGATATGAGATATATGGATTATATATGGGTTGACGAACTCCCCATGGGTCCTTCATTGGGAGGCTTGACTCCGTAGGCGTATATAGGGATTATGCAACGATCCCGGAGGTTGTGCGATGACCCCGTGCATCATCATCATCATCATAATATACATTGCACTTACTTTATTGTGTTATGTTGTGTTGTATTATCATATTTACTTGTCATCTATATAATTATCGTATCTTCTTTTACTGGTATTTGATGATCTTGTATATACATGTTCCCCTATGTTTTTCTTATTTGTGATATAATACATACTTTTATTCTATCTTGATGTGATATTACAATATATGTAAGATATATTAGAACTGTTAGTGCAAGCGTGTGGGGTACCGTTATGGGATATTTTTTTATTGTAGGTGACGTGCTCTTAGTGTATATTTTGTATGCTTTATTTACTACTTTGCTTGGTCGGCCTATGATACCTATTGAGTACCAGTGGACCGTACCCATGCCTATTACACCCTTTTGGTACAGGTCCTAGTTCGAGTGTGCCTCAGCTTGATTAACTCAGTTGATTGTTGGAGCTTCCAAGGTAGCGGTTGAACATTCATGTGTTCGAAGTTCACCTTTTTCTTTCTACAATAGTTTTGTCTTTATTAATATTCGGAGACACATATTATTTATTTGTGGCTATTTTTCTAATGTATTTGACTCTTGGATTGTATTAGTAGTTCTTATGATTACTTATATGGTTCGGCTTCGTTCTAGAAGCCTTATCTTGGGATATTTTTGTCTTTTCCTATTTTTGTATCAGTTTGGGTGATAGGCTTACTTGTCAAGGTGTGCCATGACAAGTGTCATCATGAACCTCATTTTTGGGTCGTGACATTTTATTTCGAATTTACTTAATCGCCATTCACATTGTTCCTCGTGGATTCGACCCCGACTCTTGTTGGGTTATTATATTGACAACGACCGTCTTACACTTAATTGAACGTGTAAGTTGAGCGTTATCAATGTCAAAGTATGAAAGGTTATCAAACTTGGTGATCTTCCACTTGTCTCCACAAATAAAGACAACTATGGGAAAAAACTAAAAAATAGTGAAGCATCTACTGATATTATTCCATCTCTAGAGGACTACACTGATGAACAAATGGATATTATTTAGATCAAATCTAACACAAAAATGTATTGTACAATGCCATCAGTGGTGAAGAGTATGAGAAAATCTCCTACTGTGAAACTGCTAAAGAAATGTGGGATAAATTGAAAGTGACATATGAAGGAACTGAGAAAGTCAAACAAACTCTTGTGATTTTATTAGTCTATGATTATGATTTTTTCAAGATAAAGGATGGATAATCCATCGAAGAAACATTTTCCAGATTTGAAAAAATTATTGGAGAACTCAAAGTTGTAGGAAAAACATATCCAGTAGCTGATTAGATCACTAGAATTCTCAAAAGTTTACCTCCTTAATGGCTTTCTAAGGTTGTGGTTCTTGAGAACTTAAATAAAATGGCCTATGATGAAGTCAAAAAAGATCTTATTACCTTTTAAAAAGCTCATCTGAATAAGAAAGATCAACTGCAAGAGGAAAAGAAGAAAATTGTGGCCTTCAAGGCCACAAATGAAGAAGAAGAAGAAGAAAAAGAAGAAGAAGATAATGTTCTGAATGTAGATGAACTTTCTCTCATCACAAGATCGGTGGTAGATAACTAAAAGAGATCTAAGAATCAAAGAAGGGAAAAAACAAATTACCCAAATGGAAAACAAAATGTTGACTACAATAAGAATGAAGGTAATTGCTATAATTATGATAGATATGGTCATATTGCTTATGATCATCCAAAATCAAGAAGAGGACCTTTCAAAGGAAGTGAAAAAGCTTTCAGTTGTTGGGGTGATGAAGAAAAATTAGATCATGAAAATGACACCATTGGATATTGTTGCTTCATGGTAATTGAAGAATCTAGTCAGTTAAAAACTACCTCCTGTAATGAATGTTCAGAATTACAAACTTGCTAGACCTTGCCATAGCTGATTTAAATAAAACTCAGGGTAAAAAAAGGGTTTTATTAAGAGAAACAAGAGTCTGGGAACTTGAAGTTTGTGAAATTGAAAAAAATCAGTTTCAAGAAAAAGTTGAGGATTTAAAAGTCAAAATTAACAACTTTGAAAAACCGTTAAGTCACAATATTGTCAAATCTAATCAGCCAACTAGTACAACTAAGTAAGGTGACTAATCTAATAGTGGAATTTGTGATAATAGATTTTATAGCTGTGAAGTATCTTAAGAGTCAACTAACTCTAGTAATACGACCAAAAGGAGCAATCACAGTCATAATAACAAATATTATAGCTGTGATAAATCGCAACGGTCAAATAGATCCAGTCAGTCGACTAACGGAACCAATCATAGTCATAATACCTATTATATAACCACTGAATGATACTCTACTTCTTGCTATCATTGTGGAAATGATGTTCATAAATATTACAACTATAGATTTTTCTCTAAAAATCCTGACAAATGGATTTGGAGATCCAAAATTGAGTTAACAAATACAAGAACTAACCATGAGGGGCCCAAAAATACTTGGGTACCTAGAAATAAGTGATGTATCTATTTTGTAGAAACTCCACTCAAAATATAAAGAAAAGTGGTATCTTGACAGTGTATGTTCAAAATACATGACTGAAAACAAAAGCTTGTTTGAAACAGTAAATGACTTTGTTTGAGGTGACATTAGCTTTGGAGATAACTCCAAAGGTGAAGTCATAGGTATTGATACTATTTGCTTTAATAATTTATGTGATATTACTAATATTTATTTGGTTAAAAGTTTGAAGTACAATTTTCTAATATTAGTTAGTTGTGTAATGTTGGTCTGGAAGTAATTAAGATAAAAAAAAAAGAATAGTTGTATAATTGAAAGATTTAGAAGGAAACTACCTGTTGGAAATAAACATATAAAAGTGTATGTTCTAGACTTAAAAAGGATAAAATGATGTATATGTCTTTCCTCCATCTCTGAAGATCCTTGGATTTGTCATAGAAAGCTTGGTCATGCAAGCATGAGACACATTAAAAAGTTAGCCAAGAATAAACTTATGATTGGTCTCCCAAAGCTTGATTTCAAAAATACTCACATATATGATGCCTGTCAAATTGGTAAGCAAACTAAAAAAAAAATTCTGTCAAAGAAATCATCTCTACTACTAAATCATTACAGCTACTTCATATGGATCTACTTGGTCCCACTAGAATTGATAGCATTGGTGGCAAAATGCATGATTTTGTAATTATTGATGATTAGTCTCGTTTACATGGGTTATGTTTCTTCCAAACAAAGATGATACCCAAAAGAATTTTGAAGCTTTCTGTGAAAAAGTTCAAAGAGACAAAGATTACTATATCTCTGTCATTAGAAGTGATCATGAAGGAGAATTTGAGAACAAAGATTTTAAAATCTTTTGTAATAGTCAAGGTTACACTCATAAATTTTCTTCTTTAAGATCCCCTCAATAAAATGGTGTGGTTGAGACAAGGAATAGAACTCTTCAAGACATGGCTCTAACAAAGATTTGTGAACACTTACTACTCCATAAATTCTAGGCAGAAGCTGTCAATACTGCTTGTCATGTTTTGAATAGGTGCTCAACAGATCAATTCAAAAGAAAAACCCCTATGAGCTTTGGAACAACAAAAGACCGAACATTGGGTACTTTCATGCATTTAGATCCAAATTCTTTGTTCACAATAATGGAAAGGACAACATTGGTAAGTTTGATCCAAGAAGTGATGAAGGTATTTTTATAGGATACTCCACTTCTAGTAGATCTTATAGAGTTTTAAATAAACATACTCTTTGCATTAAAGGATCTGTACATGTTTTTTATGATAATAACAATGTTATGAAAAATATTAGTACTATAGATTGAATAGGGAAAATAAAATAAATCATTCTCCACTGAAGTTGACTTTACGTTAAAGTAAACTGTCACTAAGACTAATCAGCCAGCTGCTGCTTCAAATGATCAATTTATACTTGGAATGATACCAAATGAATACATAAGTGAACCTGATTACCTAAAAAATTTCATTATTGGTGATCTATGTGAAGTCATGAATACAAGGGTTTCCAGTAAAAGAAATATAAATATAGCCTTCATATCTCAACTTGAACCAAAGAAAGTAAATGAGGCCTTAGAATATGGCAGTTGGGTCATGGCAAAAGAGCTTCAGAATTTGACAAAAATAACGTGTGCACTCTAGTTGCCAAACCAAAGAATGTTTCAATCATTGAAACATTGGATGAGAATTGTGTAAAATAATGCTCGTCTAACCGCTCAAGGCTACTCACAACAAGAGGGAGTTGACTTTGATTAAATTTTTTCACCTGTTGCAAGGTTAGAATCTATTCGAATTTTACTTATGTGTGCTTCTTACAAAGGCTTTAAGTTATTTCAAATGGATATGAAAAATGAATTTTTAAATGAATTTAGCAATGAACCTGTTTTTGTGAAACAATCCCTAGGCTTTGAAAATTCAAAGTTTCCATTTCATTTTTTAAACCTTTAAAAGCTCTTTATAGCTTAAAATAAGCTCCTCGAGCTGATATGATAGACACAACAGTTTTCTAATTGATCATAATTTTTTGAGAAAAAAAATTGATACAACTCTTTTTATAAAGAGAACTTCCTTCAAAAATCTTTCAAATTTATGTTGAGGATATTATCTTTAGAAGTACTAATATTGTTTTATGCAAGGAATTTTTTGAACTAATGCAAAGTGAATTTGAAATAAGTATGAAAGGAGAATTGTCATTCTTCTTGGGGCTACAAATATATCACTCGACTGAAGAACCTTCATCTATCATAGTAAATACATCAAAGAACTTACGAAATTTAAAATGAAGTATGCTAAATCCACTGGTACTTGTATGAGCCCTACATGTATGCTTGCATTGATGATGATGGTAAGACTACTGATCAAATTAAATATCGTGGTATGATTGTCTCTCTTCTTTATCTTATAGACTAGATATCTTATTTAGTGGTTGTAAATGTGCTAGATTCCAGTCAGCTCCTAAGGAATCTCATCCGGTTGCTATTAAAAAATTATAAGATATTTTATTGGAATCATGTCTCTTGGAATTTAGTATCCTAAATTAAATAATTTTGAGCTAAAGGGTATTTCAGATACAGATTATGCAGGTAACAAGAATGATAGAAAGAGCACTAGTGGCTCATGTTAGCTTATAGATAATTCTCTCATATCGTGGAGTAGTAAGAAACAAAAATCATTTTTAACTCTCTACTGCTAAGTCTAAATATATTTCTACTTGTTTATGTTTTGCACAAATTCTATGAATAATTAATAAACTCAGTGATTATGATAAATTTTGTGTGAAAAATTTAGTGTCATTTGTTTAACTAAAAATCCTACGCATCACTCTAGAAAATAATATATTGATATTAAATATTAAACATCATTTTATCAGAGATCATGTTTCAAAAGGTGACACTGATATAACCTTTTCTAGTACTACATTTGAATTAGTCGATATTTTTACAAAATCATTATTGAAGGAAAGATTTTTCTTTTTAAGAATATCCCTTGGTATTATTGCCAAACCTTTTTAACTAATTTCCTTTCATTTTCAATTATGTGTGAAAGTGCCCTTAATTAATTATTGACATTATTGATGTACATGTCTTTTAATACTTCTCCTATTTTTCCACTTGCTATTAATTTCATGTATGGTAAATAATTATGGCAACTCTACTCTTCTTCTCCGTGTTGGCTTTCTATCCACTTTATCTCAGCGTAATATTCTGCTTACTTACTGTCTCATCTCTCAACAGAAGGTAAATCTCTTATTTTTCAATTATCAATCATAAGATAAAAGCTTCTCTTGATCCCTCTAGCCTTCCTTATGGTCTTATCATTACCCGTATTTTGGAAGTAAGCAATATCTCTCTTGAGTCTGTTCGCTCTATTGTGGTAAAATCATGCTATAATTCTAAAACCTTTGGTAGTATGGGCTATGTGTTGGTCGATGATATCTGGGTTTCTAAGTCTGATGGTGTATTTACTGTCAGTCTCTCCTCTCCTAAATCTGAGTCCTCCCCTCATCTTATTCCTATCTCCTTCTCTCTTGATGTTACAGTTTTCTTGATCGAGATTAAACTAAAGTTGTACTCCATCAAAGATCTAATCCTTGCCTCACAGTTTCATCTTGACAAAATCAAGAACGTCAACAAGGAAACAAGCACAAATGTTGTTCGTCGTAGGGTTAGATTAGATCAGGTTGTCGAGGAGGCTACAAAGATTATTTCAAAAATCAGACCACTACTGACTCACTTTCCACTGTGATCACTACCCAGTTCACAAATCTGAAGGACTCCACTGCTTAAACTTTGGCCTACTTCTTTCATCATTTTGAAAATCGTACTCCTGTTGCCCCCTTGACTGTGCTATAAGACATTTATTTTTTGATTGTATCTAGGCATAAGCCCTTGAATTCTCTTTCCATTTTTTTTTAGTTATTCTAGACACTATTTTTGCTCTTGCGTTTTCTTTTTTTTTTTTTATTGATATTAAAGGGGAAGAATAAGACACAGGTTATAGTCAGCTACGGGACAATGCAACAACTTAGAGGAAGCCAACATGTAGCAAATCAGGGGGAGCCACAAACTCCTCACTTAAAAAAGAAAGTCTACCAAATTATATCTTTAAATATTGTCTTCGATCAAAAAGGAAAAGATTGATAATATGGTATTTTAATGTATGACCTCTTTGCAGGAACATAAAAAATAATGAATCAAATATTTTTGGCTACAATTCAAATAGGAAGATCTCTCAAGACTCAAGTCATAAAGAAAAAGATATGTCCTACTTTCAAGTTTTAATTCAGCTTGTGTCAACTGTGGAAAGGAGTATCAAGTACTTGATCACCTATTAAATGTATTGCTATTACTATGGAAGGAAATTTTAGGTTGTTTAGGATCATAAATATCATCCATTTTATTCTTGAAAATAGGATTCTCATATCTCATTTCTAACGAGAAAATCTCTTGGGTTTCCTTTTATTTAACAATGGCTAGCAGTGGTCCATTCACTACTATTTAAGAAATAGAAAATTAAGCAAGAGATATACTTTTGTCTTAACCTTCTCTAGTTTGTTGCTCTACTTTATTCTAGCATTCTATTCTCTTAAGGTTTAATGTGTATTCAAAAAAAGATGAGAGAAACACATAGTTGGTGGAGCATTGTATCAAAGTGAGAAAGATCGAAAAAGAGTGAGTCAGAGCCAAAATAACCTTGACTCAATCTTTCTACTTTGATTTAATTTTACAAAGAACTAGTAGAAACCTTGCAATCCAACGGGACTGAAGTAAGACCTATTAGAGGTCCCAGCCAATATAATAATTTGGTGTTATTTCATTACAGTATTTTTATTTTTAAACTTTATCTTTCTATCTTATAGTCAACTATCCAAGTGAGTCAACTGTCAATTTGAAAAAGAGTAATTTAGCCCCCCTCCCTCTTACTACTTTCATATAAAAGCTGAAGAAGAAGGAAATAAAAAGAATTTTGTTGAAAAATGAACTTTTAGGCTGTTTTGGATCTACTTGAAGTGAAATTCAAACAAGTTGTCTACTCAGCAAAAAATGTCAAATTGATACAGTCCAACATACTTTAGGTGTTCAAAATGTACAAGACTTACTTGAGTTGCCTAAGTGAAAAATAATGCCAACTTTAAGGGTCTGTCGATGTGTTCCACCTACTTGAAATAAGTTTTTTTGATATTCACACCATATATGTATGTAATTGGCCTTTATTTCTTTATTTTCTCCTTTCTTAAACTCACTAGTTTGTGGTTGCCCGTGCGTGCACGGGCATAGTTGATAAAGACTGTTGCACATTTATTGGTAAAGCGACAATTACTAAAAAACTGCTAATATATGTACATATGCTATTTGTTCATTATATTTATATTATCTAGATATTGAATATTTACACATTCTTACAAAAACTGGCTTCGATAAAAAGCAAAATAGTAACGTAGTCTGTTACTTATATTGGTGGCAGCCATCTTGTCGTTCTTGGTTATTGCTGCGACTGAGTGACACTGTAGTTGACAATATACATGTTATTAAGAGAAGTGTTTTTAGTTATAGCTGTAGATTTTAGTAAGAATAGAATATGATTAGTTGTATCCCGTACCACGTTAAAACATGAGAAGCTGTCAAGCTTTCAAAAAAGACAGTGTAGGACAAGTAGCAAACTAAGGCAACTTTTTTTTTGAAAAGGTTAAAAATGAGAAGTAGAAAATGTTTGCAATGTACCAAGTATATCAATGTGCTAGCAGAAGTCCATGGGTCTATTGTCAATTGCATATAGATTTCTCATATCTAATATGCAATACACCCTTTATTATACATGTATATAATCAAACAGCAACTGTAATAACTAATGAGATTATTTTATTTCCCTACTCATGACAAAAGGGTTGAAAAGCAAATTCATTTATGAGTATTGCTGATATAGCTTTGAAAGTAAAACTACACTACTATAAGATGAGCATAGATAAATAAAAAGCTTTTGAAGGATGAGAACTAAATTTAGCTTAAATAGTTAAACTACACTAAAGGAGATTTAAGGTAAAAAAAAAAAGAAGAAGAAGAAAGCTATACCAAACGAAAGCCTAGAAAGATGCACATATATGTATAATATCGATAGGAAGACGTTACATCAAAGATAAGTAATTGATTTGATGGAGAAGCATTAAAATGAACTATTTCTTGCAACAGAAAACTTTAAATTTCTACTGTTATTACTTTTTTGTATAAATTATAGGGTCTAGAATATTATTACAATCTCCTAGCCATAAAAATGATACAACTATCTTGGTTTATTAGAATGGTACTTGTTGTTCTCTTAATTTGTACTACTTTTAGGCTGATCATATTTCTGAAAAATGATACTTTAGTTAACATGTCACAAGGACATTCAAATCATTTTCAAGTTCTCTAGGTTAGTTGAGTCTATAAACAAAATCTTTCAATTTGATCATGGCTGGGCATAAATAATACCAACCTAAACATTAAGGAAATTTATCAAAATCAACCCTAGTTTGGAGAAGTATGTTTGACTTCTGAGAGATTTAAGCAAAGGGAAACTTTATGAAATTCTATACAAAGTTAAAAATAATAACATATAAGGAGACAGACAAGTATTGAGATAATACTATAATTCGTTCATTAGATCGGGTTGGTTCACCTGTTTAATCTGATTGCTATATTATACTCGCATGCTCAGTACATGACTTGGACTTGCCTTAACATGTTGATTTCGTCCAAATCGGCAGGAAATCATTGTACATATTATTTTATTCTTTTGTATTTTATTCCTTTTGTACACCATAGGTAAATATTTTGTGTATCCTTATTTAGGCTAGTATCCTATCTTATTTAGGAGTATATTTCTATATTATTGTTTACCATATTTAGTAGTCCTTAGGTGTTTAGGTTTGATTTTCTTTTGGGTTTGTATCATTTTGTTACTTGTATACATACATAGGACATTGTACAAAATCATCATTCAATCAAGAAAAGGAGTTGGAATTTTTTCGCAAATTCTTTGTCTTTATTTACCAAAATTCATTTCATCCCTTTCAATTCTTACATGATATCAGAGTAAGGTTGATTCAATCATCTTGTCTCAAATTCTCATCTTTGTGTCTCAATTTCAATCAACTTATCTCAAATTTTTCATCATGTTCAATACTCAAAATAATCTAATTTGTGCTTACTGTAACAAATCAGGTTGTACAGTGGACAAATGTTACAAAATTCATGAGTTTCTTTCTAATTTTAAATTTATAAAGCAAAGAAAATTTTAAGAAAATATTCAAGTCAACAACGGTTTCAACACAGCTAAGGAACAGGTGGGTAGTAGTGTTCCAAACATCAGTTCCTTGACTCAAAAATTTATGGGACGACTGTTGGAGCTTCTTATATTATAAAATAAGGTAGAAATACTCCTCAAGTTTTTTGTCAACGTGAGGGTTGCAGGTAAAACTAAGTTTTTCAATTCTTATGCACACCTAGTAAACATTGATAATAATTCTTGGATATTAGATAGTGGAGCTACTCGGCATATTACTCACAATAAATCAATTCTTTCGAATTTTAAGGTCTTTCCTAGAGCACTCATGGTGAATCTTCCTAATTCATATAAATTAAGGGTAACTCATTCAGGAACAGTCTGTGCATTAACAAATCTTATTTTAGACCATGTTTTATATATACCTTCTTTTAGTACAATATCTTATCCATACAGAAACTATGTAGACAACTCAATAATTATGTGTTATTCACTCCTACTTCTTGTTTTATGTTTCAGGGCCCTTCTCTGAAGAGCCCATTGGAAATTGGTAGAGAAAAATAAGGAATCTACATACTCAAATTAAGCCAGTCAGATATTCTTCTAAATGCGTAAGTTAATAAAATCTCAAGTCGTAGTTTAGGTCCTAATTTAGTTTCTTATAATAAAATTTTCAGTTCTAATTCAGTTTCGTGTTCATGTTTTGCCTTTTTTGATTCCAAAATAAAGGAGAAATTGTGGCATTACAGATTAGGGCATATGTCTTTGAATAATATGAAAAATGTTCCTTTTCATTCCATATCTTCTTGTAAAAAGTTTACCACTCCATGCGTGATTTGTCCAATGGAAAGACAAGGCAAACTACCTTTTTCAATAAGCAACATCTCAACAAAAAGTATTTTTGAGTTAATACTTATTGACACTTGGGGACCGTATAAAGAACCAACACATAATGGGATTTGCCTAGACTCAGTACTGAGGTTTACCCCACCGAATGAGATTTGCCTAGATTCAGTACTGAGGTTTGCCCTGCCTTACCAGAATTTGCCTACACTCAGTTTGAACTTTGGCCCACATCGACTGGATTGATACAGGAGCGGCTCTAATACCATTATTGTCACAATCCGAGCTGAAGCTTTATCCACGATGGGAATCCCAAACCACGAAGGCCCAATAGACCCCCTTAGCCTAGCCCACTAGTGATATTGTCTGCTCTGGTCCTAGGCCCGCACAACTTTAAAACGCGTCAGTAGGGAGTAAGGCTTTCTTACTTTTATACCTAGCATCCCTCCTGTATTTTGCCGATATGGGATGCTTTCCTAGGTTGGGGTGTTACATAAAGTGAATCACATCAACAGAATAGTGGTACCTCAAATTCTGTCGAACTATGAACGCACTCAACAGTAGCAAATCACACTAGAGTTTTTCAAGAAAGAGGAATGTTTTTACTTCAAAATTATATGTATGTATCGAGGAAACAATAAGGTATTTATAGCCATTAAGGTATTATTTCATAAAGGGAATAAATGGTCAAGAAAGGTGCACCTCTTCATAAAGGTGCAACTCTTCGAAAAAGACACAATGCATTGAAAAAGGCCATAACCATCTTAATTGAAAAGGTATCTATTCAAATTGTATCCTTTCTCTTGGTGTCTTTTTGAAAAAACACCTATTTATTTTTCATTCACATCTCTTAAAAAACTAACAATTTTCAATATAAATGGGGAATGACTATATTAGTAAAAAAATATACAGACAAGTGTGTCATCTACAAGCAAAGACTAATTACATCTGGATATATAGGTTTCTCTTTGAACTTTTCATAGTGAACTTGCATCGGATACACTCGATCAATCGGTAGATGTTTGAACTATTAAATTTAAATATGTACTTAGACAATACAAGTCACATGACTAGTCTTTTACCAGTTATGGTTCTCACAGTTTTGTTTGTTTCATCTATGAACACTTTTTGGTTTCATGAGAGCTTAGAGAATAGGCATTTAATATCATTCTACTTGAAGCGACTTCCACTTCACCCTAACAAATGTGACTCCTAAGTATTTAATACTATAGATCAAACTATTTGGTCAAACCTGCCAAACATAGAAGCTATTAAAAATCTTTAAATCATAAACCTTATCTTGTTTCCTAAATGTTGTCTTCATCTTGTGAATAGGCTGAACATATTGATAATGTTGAACCGCCAGTCACAACTTTGTTTGACCTTCTTGAACCTAGCTCTTAGAATCTCTAGTTTGCTAGGTGAAGTTACTATTGTGATGACTTTTCCTAGGTCGTAAGCATATTCCCTTACATGATCTCTCAACTCCCTTTCTAGTTAGGCCTTTTGTGAGTGGATCCAACGCATTATCCTTTAACCTCACATAGTCAATCATGATAATTTCATTAGAAAGTAGTTCTCTAATGGCATTATATCTCTATATTATATGATGAGATATATCATTATACATCTCTCTTCCTTACTTATTGTAGCTTGGCTATGAAAATATATGCATACTGGTGCCAAAGGTTTTGGCAAATAAAGAATATGTTCCAAGAAATTATGGATCCATTCAGCTTCTTCACCGGCTTTATCTTATCTGATAAATCAAATTCCATTGTAGCATAGGCAAGACATGCCTATTAGGATGATTTCCAAGAGACTACTCCTCCACCGAGAGTAAATATATATCCACTAGTGGATTTTACTTTATTTGATTCGATGATCTAGTTTGCATCACTTATCCTTCAATTACCATAGGATAATTGTTATAATGCAAATAGTAGTCTTGAATATGTTTTAAATAGCCCAAAAATCTTTTCATTTTCATCCAATGAGTTTGATTGGGATTACTTGTGTACCGACTCAATTTACTGATAAAAAATGCTATGTCTGGACACGTACAATTCATGATATACCTCAAACTTCCAAACACTTTTGCATACTCTAATATTGAGACACTATCACCTTCATTCTTTCAAAGTTCAAAGCTCTCATCCAATGGTGTTTTCGCAATATTGAAATCCAAGTACCTGAACTTGTCAAGTACTTTTTCAATATAATGAGACTATGATAATGCCAATTCTTGTAGAGTTCTATGAATTCTTATCTCTAAGATTACATCAGTAACTCCAAGGCCTTTTATATCAAACTTATTCTTAAGCATTCATTTCGTAGAATTTATGTCGTAAATGTATTTGTTGGTGATCAACATGTAATCCACATACAAACAAACAATGAATTTTTTATTTAGAGTGTCTTTAATGTAAACACATTTATTGCACTCATTTATCTTAAATCTATTTTCGAATATGGTTGATCAAATTTTGCATGCCATTGTTTGGGTGCTTTCTTTAGTCTAAGAGTGACTTAGTAAGTTTGCACACTATTTTTTCTTACCATGAACCACAAAACCCTAGGGTTGTTCCTGTAACACTTTAGCTCTACCCTCTAGATGTCACACAGTTCTTAGAATCACAAGTGATCCCAAGATAACCCATGATACTGGCATAATTCGTGAGCAACTAAATAAATTACATATAATAGGAAATAACAAGCAAAAGAGATGTCATTACTTGAACTTGTTCAATATAATATTACTTAAAAACATACAATACAGATTATACAAAAGAAAACTGAAATTAAATACTTCAACTCTGACTGACTATCTATGAAGTCTCTATTAATACTGACTATAGGTAGTCGGGACATGATCCCCAGCTATTATTAATCAATACAACTAAATAAAATATGAATTATTGAATCTATAAACTAATTAGAGTCCTCGAATAAGGAGAACTCATCACCTGCTGGCTGGATGCTCTGAACTACCTGATCATGATATTGTGGCTACAACTGGTACCTACATTATGAAACAATATAACCACAGAGATGCATATGTGGTCAGTACTTCTAGAATGTATTAAGTGGGGGTGAATACAATAAGTAAAACTGAATTAATGCATAATCATAAAATATGCATGCTAAGTGTAAATAGACTCACCAAGAGACTGAAATAAACTGAAAGCTGAAATATCATAAAACAGGAATAACAAAGCAAAATCTGATAAACCAGGTAAGTCACTACACTTAGTTTTTGAAACTATCTTTTCTATGGAATAAGTAAAACTAAAGTTGAATATACTTTTAAATCATACAGGCTAAGTGTAAAAGGACTCATCTTGATCATAAGTAAAATTGAAAAATGAAATCTCATCAAGAGTAACTCATAAAATAATATTTGAACAAAAACTGTGAGCCATTACACTTAGTTTCTAAAATACTCTTTTTCTGTGAGAGATTATCATAACTGTCATAAACCATGTGAGAAATATAGAGTCTGATGACTCAATCCCTCATCGAGAACGATACGATAACTCAAATCCTCATTGCAACGACCTAATATACCTTGATAGGGTGTAAAGAAAAACTGTGATGATCACCCTAACATGTACGATTGGACAAGCAAAATAATATAACCGAATAACCTAGGGTGGCACATAGTTTCTAGGAAATAGGAAGCATTAAATTTATATTTCCCTCTCGGCGCTAGATACTACTCTCATGCTTATGTTGTATCTATGAATTTCACCTTAAAATAGGCATATAAGATAATAAGTCTGAAAACATAGTATGCTACTGTTTCTATCTCAAATTATTAGTTTCTTATGTGAACTCATAGCTTGTCTAAAATCTCATATAAAAATAAAACTGTAATTATACTGCAATGATTTTGAAACTCGAACTAGTAAACTTGAACTTCTTGTAAACTGAATACTCAATGATCATATTGAAATCTTTTATAAACTCATAAAACTTCATGTCAAAATAATAAAATTTATCTCATAATAGCAATCATATAATTAAAAATATAAGTAAAGGTAATTTTTTGTTCAAACTGAAGTTTAAATCATATGATAATGTCATAATCTCAAAAACATAAAAATGGGTATGAACCTATAATACTTCGTACTTTTCCTAGCTTGAAAAGTTTCCCAAGAATATTAGAAGCTTTCTTTGAAATATGAATCCACTTTTGTACACATGGTATTTTTAAGATTTTCACTTTCTATCATGTGGGGAATCAAATAAGCTTTTCATCGATACCTAATTCCCCCAAATCCGACACCCGGGTGAAGATTTAGAGCCTTTTTAGTGAGATAGTATATCACTTGAGCCTTCAGCGCATCGTGGAGATAGATCGAATGGAAATTGTTAATTTCCAGTGTTTCTCCATGACAGTGACACGTCGCACCAAACTTTTAGGTTGCATAAAAGGTGGCAATGCGATAGCTCCATGTCGCGCCACCGTGCAATTTCCCATTTATCACTTTTCAGTGACTTGGCGCGATAGTGGCTCATCCACTAAGGATGAAATGTGGGAAATTTTTTCAGAAATTAAATACGCGTCCAAGGGTTAAAAGGGTCAATTTTCTACCCCTATTTAAACCCAATAAAATGTGATTTAGCCATTCTTCACCTAAAATATACTAGTTTCTCTCATGTTTCTCTCAAGAACAAGCTAGGGTTTCTATTGGGGATTCAAATTCAAGAAGGTTTCACCATCAATCATCATGAAATCATGAACTAAGGTATGCGTAGTGTTCATTCATGGACTCCTTTCGTCCATGAAGTCCAAGAATCTCTTTTCTAAGTTTAAGTTTATGGATCTCTTTATGAATTTCATGTTGGGTTTTTTTTGTTTATGTTGAGAATGATCAATTGAATTCAAATCCTTGTTGGGTGATCAATTTTATATGGAATTTATTTGTATAGATGTATATTCATGTGAACCTATAAATAAACCTTAGGATGATGAAATTAGAGATGAATCATAATGATTAATTGTTGTATAATGTTGTCTACATGTGCTATGCCTACCATGTGTATGATTAAATGCCTAGACGAAGGAACAATGCCCAACTAGTGTGATATCATGAAATCCCCATATATGTACAAGCTTATGCATATCACATGTTTGATGAAGTGCTTCAGTATATGAATTATGAATTGTGTTGTTGGTCATGTGTTCAAGTAAGCCATGCTATGTCAGTTTCTTCTCATCGAGTACTGGGGGTATTTGTACCCAAACATTTAGCTACGTGCCTAGAGCCATGTCATATTTTCACGATCTCCTCAGTCAAGCTATGACCCATAGAACTCATTCAGTCATGTGACTCAGAAAATCTCAGTAATTTGAGTAGCTCAGTAATCTCAGTAACCTCAGTATTCCCAGTCAATCTCAATAACTTCAGTATTCTCAGTCAGTCCTCAGAACTCAGTACATTCCGTCAATCAACGAAACTCAGTAAATTCAGTTTAGCTCCGCTAGACCATACCATTAGTATCAGTTCAGTTCAGTTAATCAATTTAGTTTCTTTCATATGGGAGTAGGATTCAGCATCGAGCGAGCCTAGGGATGGGGACTTACCCACTAAATAGGACTGAGATCCCTAGAAGCAATCCCTAAATTTCAGAACTATGTAGCCAGCGTAGGTACGATATGTCACCCATTAGATAAGACTGACATACTTAGGGATCACCCGTTAGCGCATTTAAATGTATTGGACTAATCCCAAGGGTCACCCGCTAGATTAGGATTGACTCTACAGCAGTTGTCTTTACCAGTGGCACGGTACTGACACCCTTCTAGCTGGAGTTATAGGTTGGGCCCTAGTTTTCTTAGTATGGGGCATATCAGTTAGATGAATACATCCCACAGTTTCAGTTACAAAATCAGGACTGTCAGATACAGTCAATTCAGCTCAGTAGTATAGATTTAGGACTGTCAGATATAGTCACTCTTTATCATTATAAATAGACTCCAGGATCACCCACTAGACAGGATTGATCTTAACTATGGTCAATCAGTAATGATATCATGAGATTTAGAGATCACTCGCTAGATAGGAGTGATCTCAGATTTAGTTACTCAGTATGAAGCTCAGCTAGTTTCATCAGATTTAGGACTGTCAGATACAGTCACTCATTTTATCAATTGTACAATTATCAGAACTTATGTTATTAGTATTTAGCTTTAGGACTGTCAGATACAGTCAACCAGACCAGTTCTTCATAATCAAAAGTGTAAGACATAGTTATCCATGCATCAGTAACATATTATCAGCCCCTCAGTATTCAGTAATACAGTATTAGTTTCTCACTCATCTGTGACTCAGATGTCAATGTCATAGACTCTGTAGTCAGAACTCAGTATCCAATCCTATCATGATCTCAGTTGCAGTTACGTATGCATGCATGTATTCTCACATTCATGTTAGTCAGTCAGTTAGTATTGTTCATCTATATGAACCTATTGTATTTAGCCTACCTCACTTGCATACCAGTACATTCAAAGTACTGACGCATTTGTGCTATGGTGTCTTATACCATAAGTTTAGAAGCACAAGCTCTAGAGAACCAGTAGCATCCCATTTCAACGATCAAAGTTAGCAGTGAGTCCTCATCCTTCGAGGATATAATGATCACATTACTATTTTAGTTTTCAGTTTAGTTCAGTAGTTAGAGTTAGTTGTGGGCATGTCCCATCAACTCCTTATTCAGACAGTTTAGAGGCTTTCAGACTACAGTATGTTTAGACAATTATCTCAGTTGTTTTAGTATTGTTATACCATATTTTTTAGTTATGTACTAGTATTAAACCTTATGGCCTTTCAATTCATGTTTCTGCATTTACGATATTATTACTATTATTCAGTGCTCAATTTACAGATATTAGTCATGAGTTAGCTTGTGGTCCTTTGGGTTCATGGGCATCGTGTAGCATTCTGGGTACCAGATTCGGGGCGTTACAGAACCCTAACTGATATCTCATAAATTCAATTATAAAATCAAAGCTTCTGGGCACAAATATTAAAGGTTATTCTTGTTCAAACCCCACATACCTGAACTTGATGAACTTTCTTGAGAGAAATTTGAATTGGAACCTTGGGACTTGAACTTTGGTAAGAAACCCTAACTTCTTTTCTCTTAAGAGTGGAGAGGAGAATGAGTGTTGAAACCTGACTACTAATGAGAATATAATATTTATAGGGTGATTTAAATCATGGGGTAAGGTTTGAGGTAAGGAATAAAACAAACTACCCCTAAGGAAAACTTAAAAAAATGCAAGAATTTCTCAGTTGATGATGGAGTTGATAGCCCATCAACTAGTTGACATCTTGTCAACTTAGGTCATCAATCTTGGTTAAGGTTGATGACGGTGTTGACTACCTATCAGCTAGTTGATAGTTCATCAACTGAAGTCATCAATCTATAAATGATTTTGATTTTTCACTAGTTAAGGTTGACGATAGGAGGTGACATCCCATCAACTAGTTGACAACTCATCAACTCAAGTCATCAATATCTGGCTGGCAGACACTCTCAGTTAAAATAAGCATAATTTTCTACTCTGATATAGAATTAAGGTGAAATCTAATGTGTTGGAAAGAAAACTCAAAGATCTTTTATTTATTGGGTCTAGACTCAAAGATCTTTTATTTAGTGGGTCTTGAGGTCTAAAATTCTATTTATTCTAGAAGTTATACTCATTTAAAGTTGACCATTGTAGGCTCGAATACTAAAACTCAATTGATAATAAATATTCTCAACTCAACTTTGCTCAAAGTGTTTCCTATAACCATGACTCGTATCAAAAGCACTTTATACACACGGTGAATGGTCATGACACTTATATATGGTTAAAAATAATCATTTTTGGGCCCTTAGACATGTGAAGAATGATTATAAACTTAGTTAGGATTTTGTGGGATATTACAGTTTCATGTAAATTTCTTCCTCTAATTCTCCAATTAAAAAAGTTATTTTCACATAAATTTGATGGATTTCAAGACCATATACCACAAAAAATACAGCCAACATTCAAATGGATGTTATCCTTATTACAAGCGGTATGTGTCAAAATAATTAAGGCCTTTTTTTTGTCTACAGACTTTCACAACAAGTCTTGTCTTGTATTTATCAATAGTACCATAAACTTTAATTTTTCTTTTGAAGATTCATTTAGAACCTAAAGGTTTATTTTCCATAGGAAGATCAACCAACTCTCAAGTATGGTTGCTCAAGATTGAATCAATCTCACTATTGACTGCCTCTTTCAAAAAAAATGAGTCCGTAGACGGCATCGCTTCTTTAAATGTATGAGGCTCATTTTCAAAAAGAAATATTTCAAAATTTGATCTGGAGGAAGTCAACATTCTTTGTCGCTTCTTACGCCTTATATTCTCTTTATTAAATACATTCTTCTTTGATTTATTTCTAGAACGTTTAAATTCTTCACTAGATAGTTCATGTCTAGTCTTATATGGATAAATATATTCAAAGAACTCGGCATTATCTGATATAATTATCTTATTATTATGGATATCTTGATGTTCATATTTATGAACTATAAATTGACTTATTTTACTAATGAAAACACAATCCATAGTTTTTGGTCCTATATCCACCATTTTGGGTATAGGAACTTGAACTTTCGCTAGGCACCTAACTTTGAAATATTTCAAGTTGAGTTTTCTTCTTTTTCATTTCTCATATGGAATAGATCGTGTCTTGCTATGAGACACTCTATTGAGTATTCGAATAGCTGTAAGGATAGCTTTCCCCCAGTAGTTTTGTAGTAACCTAAACTTATGAGTATGGTCTTCATTGTTTCCTTCAACGTTTGCTTTTTTCTTTTTGCAATTCTATTTGATTGAGGTGAATACGGGGCAGTAGTTTGATAAATAATTCTATTTTTAAAACATATCTCCATAAAAGAAGATTCATACTCTCCACTTCTATCACTTTTTATCATTACGGTCTTTTTATCCAACTAATTTTCAACTTTAATTTTATATTGTCTAAACTTCTCTATTGCTTCATCCTTACTATTTGGCAAATAAACATAACAGTATCTAGTGCAATCATCAATAAAAGTTAAAGATGGTGTTAACTTCATACACAAATGTCAGTGTGAATTAAGTCTAAGGTGTTGAAATTATTTTAAACAGACTTATACATATGCTTAGCATCATTAGATTCCACATATATTTGACACTTTAATTTATTGCACTCAAAGTTAGGAAACATTTTCAAACTAATCAATTTTTGCAAGATTTTGTATTTGACAAGTTCTAAACTACTATTCCCCAAATCATTTGACTCAAGCAAGTAAGAAGAATCCTTAACTTTCTTCATTTCAATAGCCATTACATCAAGTTTGAAAAGGATATCCCTTTCCTACATACATTTCATTCTTGCTTTTACAACTTTCTCCAAAACAAACACGCATTTAATATTATTTTAATGAGAAGTGTTGTCGACACTAAGTTCATCCTAATAGTAGGAACATGGAGAATATTGTTGAAAGTCAATACCTTGTCGAAAGTCATTTTTAGTAATCTGTTCCCACTTTTTTCACCCTTGTTTGTTGCATTATTTCTCATGAATATCACTTCTTTGAGACCAGTGGTATCATAAGTAGAAAAATTTTATTTGTCACACAAACATGTCTAGTGGCTCCCGAATCAAACCATCATTCATTTGAATTTCTAACTAGATTGCATTCGATGATTATTGCACACAATTTTTCAATTTTTCTGGTTGCTTCTAACATGCTTATCTGATTTTTTTTCTTGTTCTTATTCATAACTTGACTATTTAGAGCTTTGTGACCAACATCACTACAATTTTAGTACTTGTCTTTGAATGTCTTCTTGTTCTGTTCTTTCTTTTGTCCGAAAGATTGGTTCCTCTTTTTATTATTTGGAGCATCATCCTTAATAGAATTTGCAACCATCATTTATGATTTCTCATTCAACTCATTATCCTCTTCTATCTTGGGATGACTCACAAGATTTTTCAAAATAGACAATTGATTTTCAATTCTTATTTTTTTATGGAGTATGAGGATTGTGAATATTTGCATTTCAAGTTTGGTCAGCCAAAATGACATCACTTGTTGTCATTTTTTGAAGTTCACACCAGAATACTTTTTTGATTTCTCTGTCGTTTCTATTGCTAGAGCAATATCTGAATGACTTAGTGATGCAATATTGATTGTCATTGGGACAACACCATTCACAATCGAATTAATTTATTGTTCAGTTTCATTCGTCATTTTTCTAATCAATCTTTGACGTACACTTTAGTATTTTAGAATACTAACAATAAAGATTTTAATATTTAACCAACTTAGTCAATGATGAAGTTTTTATATCTTCGAATCATCAATCGAATAAACTTTGAAACATGATGGAGTTTTTATGACTTTAAGTTAGAATCAAATTCAAAAAGAATGAAACCCCACTAGTTTTAAACTTCAGAAATCAATACAGAGAACTCAATGAATCAGTGAAATTTTTATATTCTTTGAACTGAATTCCACACTGATTTCTCGGTGAAGTTTTTATATTCTTCCAATAAGGGGGTAAAAAATCACATGACATTAGTTTCCACAAAATCAGTCTCAATACATAGTACAAAAGTACTTAATTTATAAATGGTGATATTTTTTCCACCAAACAAGCTCAGAAAATAAATATTTTCTTTATAATTTCCTTAAGATTGTAGTTTTTTGGATTTAGTAAAATCTGTATTTTTCAATAATAACTTTAAACACATGTTCAAACTAACATATGAAAAATCAAATGAAGCTGTAACTCTGTATTTACGGCTTGAATTTTTAATAATAAGTTCAACCCAACTTATGGACAACCTAAAATTGAAGTTCAAACTATTTTCTTGAAAATAGCAAAATCAAATGTTTAGAAAGATATGAAGACTGAAAGATTTAAGTCCACCAAATTCACGGTGTGTCCTAAAGGAAATTATTCCCTTCAAGTGCCCAAGGTTATGAAATATATTCTCTCAGGATAAAATAAATAACTTTAATAGAATAAATGTATCTCAAATTCTATTGAACTACGAATGCACTCAACGTTTGCAAATCACATTAGAGTTTTTCAAGAATGAGGAGTTTTTTTACTTTAAAATTTCATATATGTACCTGAGAAACAAAACAGGTATTTATAGCCATCAAGGTGTCGCTTCATGGAGAGAATTAGTGGTTAAGAAAGGAACACCTCTTCATAAATGTGCAACTCTTCAAAAATGTCAGAATCTATTGGAAAGGTTAATTATCCAAACTGAAAAGGTATTTATTCAAATTGCATCCTTTTTCTTGGTGTCTTTTTGAAAAAGTATCTATTTATTTTTCATTCCCACCTCTTACAACCTAGCAAAAAAACCTGATATTTACAACAACACCCTGAAAAGCACATAGGGGGATGAGCAAAAGAATTTGATGAAACATAGAGGAATTTGATATACCGGCTTAGGCATGAAAGCCCCGTATAATGATATCATGGCTGCCAAACTCACGTGAACTGAAGTGAAAGTATGATAACTTTTGAATGGAAAAAATGTCCTCAACTAATAAATTAAATTACCACAAAGCACACATGTTGATACTTTTAGCCCTTACCCACTCTTCTACTATAGTAGAAATTAGAAAAAAATAATTTATTAATTTCTTTGCTTTTGTGGATGTTGGATGTTCGAGTTTACGGTATTAATTATGATTTTAGGCATTCTTTCGTATGATAGTTATTATTTTGAAAGGTTTTTTTTTTTAGGAAATAATGTTTTTTGTCCCTGGGTTGTAGTTATTTCAATTTTGATCTGTGTGATATTTGACTAAGCACTTTTAACCCTCAATTAAGCAGTGCATACTATTTTTATCCTTGACTAACGGATCTCATCAAATTCAACGGAATGGTAACTATTAATAAGACACTTTTAACCTTTGATTATCTATTTATTGTTCAAACAACTAATGTACAAATGAAAACTTGTATGTGTTATACCCTAAATGTCTAATTAATGTAGTTATCATTTCGTTTAATTTGATGAGATCCGTTAGCCAAGGATCAAAATAGCACGCATTGCTTAATTGAAGGTTAAAAGTACTTAGTCGAATATAACAGGAACTGAAATTTGAATAATGTGATAACTCAGGGATTAAAAGTGTCATTTCTCCCTTTTCTTTCAATTTTTGAAGGTTTTTTTATACTCATGTTTAATTTAATTAAGTTCATATTGTCTAAATTTTAGTATAATTCATTATTTTATTTGGGTGATAATGATATTTATTATTCTATAATATATTAAAAGTGTGAAGGGCCATAAAAATATAGTTTGAACTTTTTGTTCTTCACTAAAAGTCTCTACTTTAGACAAAATCATCTTTTACGTTTTTATAATTATTTTTATGACATTAAATATTTATCTTGACTAAAATAAATAGACAAATTAAAATTTCAATGCAGAAGATTTTCCTTAAATCCTTAAATTATGTCCAAGAAAATAGGTAACAAACCTTTTCCCAACTAAATTCCCAAAAAATAGGCAAAAAAAATTCCCAAAAAACCTAAGAAAATCAACAATAACAACAAACCCAGTATATTCCCACATAGTGAGATCTGGGTAGGGTAGAATGTACGCATTCCATACCACTACATCCGAAGAAAAAAAAAAAGCTAAGAAAATATTATTTTAAAAGTGGAAATATATTAAGACTTCTAAAATATATGATTCCTAAAACAAATAGGAAGAAATTAAAGCTCTTAAAAAATAGGCAACAAGTATTTTTACAATTAAATTTGGCCCAAAAAATAGGCAAAAATCCTCCTAGCCAAACGTCCACAAATAAAAATTGGTCAAAAAAATATTGTATTTTTACCCATCATTAAAAGTCTCTACTTTAGAAAAAATTATCTTTTTACCTTTTTAAAATTATTTTTATGACATTAAATATTTATTTTGACTAAAATAAATAAATAAATTAAAATTTAAATGGAGAAGATTTTCCTTAAATCCCTAAATTATGTCCAAAAAAAGGTAACAAACCTTTTCCTATTATTATATTAATATATATCAGTTGTAGTGAATGTCTATCAAGATCTACCAAGATCTAGCCGATATCTATCAGGATTTGAAGTATTTGTCTTTTACTCAGAAACTAGGAATAAATTTCCCCTATAAATAGAAGAGTTTCCTTCATTGTAAATCATCCCTTAAGAGAAATAATAATTACTCTCTCTACTCTTGTTCTTTATTCTTTATTACTTTATAACACGTTATCAGCACGAGTCTCTACCGTCTCAAATTTGAAGGCTAAGGCTAAGGTATTATTATTTTTCTTCTCTTTTTCATATGTCTAACAATCTTACGAAGTGTGAGTTCATTGCCCTTCAAAGTTCGGGCAAAAACTATATTTCATGGTTGTTGGATGCTGAAATCCACCTAGATGCTATGGGTCATGGAGATGCCATAAAGAAAGAAAATACAACATCTAGTCAAAATCGTGCTAAGGCTATGATTTTCTCGCATCATCACCTTGATGAAATTTTGAAAATTGAATACCTTACTACTAAGGATTCACTCGTATAAGAAAGATTTGACCACTTAAATATGGTCATCCTCTCAAAAGAACGATACGAATGGATGCATCTGAGGTTTCATGACTATAAGTTTGTTCATGAGTACAATTCTGTCATGTTCAGAATATTTTCTCAATTGAAACTATTTGGAGAGATAGTTAATGATCAAGATAAAATGGAAAAGACACTCTCCACTTTTTCATGCCTTGAATGTATTATTACAGCAACAATATCGAGAAAAAGGTTTCAACAAATATACTGAACTGAGTTCTCATCTCCTCGTGGCTGAACAAAATAATTATTTGTTGACGAAAAATTAAGAGAATCGGCCTACTGGATCTACACCATTCCCCGAGGTGAATGATGTGCATGCTCACCATGCTAGGCGTGGAAAAGGTCGCGGCCCTGGACGTGATCGTGGTCGTGGTCATGATGACCAAGAAAGAAATCCTATTTCGGGTGTTAATCATTCATCGAACAAAAAAAAAGATGAGAAGTGTGAAGCAATTACTTGTTTCTGATGTGGTGGAAAAAGACACTATTCACGCAACTGTCGTGCTCTGAAGCACTTGATTAATCTTTATCAAGCATTACTAAAGAAGAAAGAGACAAATCCTGAGGCTAAATTTCTCTCTAAAAATGATGTTGACATCACAAGCTTGGATGTAACAGACTTCTTTGAGCACTCTGAAGGAAAGATTGATCACTTGATTGGTGATGGTTCCGTAAATATGAAAGAATGAATGTTTTTTTTATATTGATAAGAGTTAGTGAATAAAAAATTATGTAAAATAGTTGTTTGCATGAGTATTAATTTTTGACTAGTGTTGATTAATTTAATTATATCATTTTAGTTCATTATTAAATTGAATTGAATCCCAAATTGATCAAATATATTTTAATATTACCATTACTTATTGTCGAAAAGAAAAAAGAAAAAAAAAACAATGTGAACGAAAGTAGATGCCAAAAGGAGTGCAGGTTATTTTATTCTAATGGAATGAATGGAACTTGTCGTTCCTTTTCACTGTTTTAATTTAATCATGAGTTTGTTTGTATTTTTTTTTTTCAATAGTCCAATAGAATAGTATTGTGTAATACCAAGAATCATTTAAGTATTCGATGCATTAATATTATAACTATTATACTGAAAATTCAATATTATTATTTTATGGCAATTCACTATGTAATGTGCCTATCACTTAAAGAAAGAAATCAAGTAACAAATATTATCCACATAAACACAACGTTTTACTTGGCATACTACGTCTATTATTTAACTAATTGCTTAATAAAAGGTAATTGATAAATTATTAATGATTTTCACTTTGTGCAATAATAAATTTATTTTATCTTGTATATGTTTTTATGTGAAGACATGGATAATTTTCAAAGAAAGCTGTCTAATTATGAAGATATTTGTTTGATTGATTCTAGCACTACACATACGATATTCAAATATGAGAAATATTTCTCTCATCTAAACATGGGCAAGATTAATGTTACTACAATTTTTGATAGTGCTAATTTGATTAAAGACTTCAAAAAAGTCATTATAATCTTGCCCAAGGAAACTAAACAAATCATAAATAATGTCATGTTTTCTCCTAAGTCTCAGAGAAATTTGATAAGTTTTAAAGATATCCGTGAAAATGGTTATCATATCAAGACAATTGATGAGATGAATCATGAATATTTTGGTATCACCAAGAATGTCTCTGGGCAAATATGTGTTATAGAAAAGTTCTCTGTTTTATCTTCTGGCCTGTATTGAACAAATATTTGTGCAATTGAGGCACATTCTATAGTAAACAAGAAGTTTACTAATTCTAACACTCTCGTATTTTGGCATAATCGTCTAGGACATTCTGGATCTATAATGATCAGACGAATCATAGAAAATTCAAATGGCAATCCATTAAAAAGCTTGAAGGTTCTTTCGAATGGTGAATTTTCATGTAATACTTGTTATCAAGGCAAGCTGATTGTGAGGCCATCGCTGACAAAAGTTGGGATTGAGTCCCCCGTGTTCTTGGAACGCATACATGGAGATATTTATGAACCCATTCATCCACCTAGTGGAACGTTTAGATACTTTATAGTCCTAATAGATGTTTCTTCTAGATGTCTCATGTGTGCCTATTGTCATCTCGCAACTTGGCATTTGCAAAATTGTTGGCACAAATTATACGATTAGAGGCACAGTTTCTTGATAATGAAATTAAGTCTATTCGTCTTGATAATGCTGTAGAATTTTTATCCCAAGCATTTAATGACTATTGTTTATCGGTTGGGATAAGAGTGGAACATCCTGTACCCCATGTTTACACTCAAAATGGCCTTGCTGAGTCATTGATTAAACATCTGCAATTGATAGCAAGACCATTTCTTATGAAAACTAAGTTGCCCACTTCTGTTTGGGGTCATGCAATTTTTTATGTTGCATCACTTGTTCGTCTTATACCGATAAATTATTATAAATTTTCTCTGTTACAATTGATTTTGGGTCAAGAGCCTAATATATTTCATCTGAGAATTTTTTAGTGCGGTGTATATGTGCCTATAGCACCACCAAATCGTACCAAGATGGGCCTCCAAAGAAGGTTAGGAATTTATGTTAGGTTTGAATCACCCTCCATTATTCTTTATCTTAAGCCATTAATGGGAGATACGTTCACTACTTAATTTGTAGATTATCGGTTTGATGAGATAGTTTTCCCAAAATTAGGGGGAGAAGATGGTGACATCAAAAGAGAAATTTTGTGGAAAAATCCATCACTATCACATCTTGATCCACTTACTTCTATTTGTGAGCAAGAAGTACAAAGGATTATCATCTACAGAAAATTATAAATCAAATGTCAGACGCATTTACAGATTTGAAAAGGATCACTAAATCACATATTTTTGCAGAGAATATCCCAATTGAAATTGATGTCCCTAAAAGACCATCCACTAGTGTCATAGCTAATGAATCTAAAGCACGCTTGAAGTGTGGTAGACCATTAGGTTCTAAAGATCAAAATCCTAAAAAAAAGAAAAATAAATGGTTAAGATAACACTATAAAAGATCCTCATGTGAAAGTTTAAGATTTGAGCAATGTTAATATTCCTGAAGGAATTAATGAGCCTGAAACTCAAGAAAATGAGGAACTATCCATAAATTTAAGTGATGTTGGAACTAATTTGAATCAATCTAAAATAGTAGTGGATTATGTCTTTGCATATAATGTTGCAACGAAAATCATGCAAGATAGTGAGGATCTTGAACCTCGGTCTATGACAAAATGCCGACAAAGAAATGACTGTCCAAAATGGCAAGAAGCAATTCAATTTGAATTGAATTCACTTGCCAAACGTGAAGTTTTTGAACCTATAGATCAAACACCTAATGATGTTAAGCCTATTGTCTATAAATAGGTCTTTTCACGAAAAAATGAATGAGAAAAATAAAATACAAAGGTATAAGACAGGCCTTGTTGCACAAGGATTTATACAGCTGCCTGGTGTCGATTATGATGAGACATATTCACCAATTATGGATGCAATAACATTGTGTTATATTATTAGTTTCACTGTCCATGAGAGACTTGAAATGCATTTTATGGGTGTGGTAACAACCTATCTATATGGATCACTTGATAATGAGATATACATGAAAATTCTCAAAAGATTTAAAATGCCAAAAGCCTATAGTTCAAAGACTCGAGAAATATATTCCATTCGATTGCAAAGATCATTGTATGGTTTGAAGCAATCTGGACGCATGTGGTATAACTGTCTTAGTAAATATTTATCTAAAGAAGGTTATACGAATGATGAAATTTTTCCATGTGTTTTCATAAAGAAAACAACGTCAAAGTTTCTTATACTTGTTGTCTATGTCGATGACATAAACCTTATTGGAACTCCAAAAGAGCTTCAAAAGGCAATTGATTACCTAAATAAAGAATTTGAGATGAAAAATCTCAGAAAGACAAAATTATGCCTTGGTTTGCAAATTAAGCATTTGACAAACGGTATCTTTGTCCATCAATCTGCCTATACAGAAAAGGTGTTGGAAAAAATTTTATATGGATGGAGCACATTCATTAAGTACTCTGATGATTGTTTGATCACTTGATGTGAACAAGGATCCATTCCGACCTCAAAAAAAGAATGAGGAACTCCTTGGTCCTGAAATACCATATCTTAGTGCAATTGGTGCACTAATGTATCTTACAAATAATACAAGGCCTGATATAGCCTTTTCAATCAACTTATTAGTAAGGTATAGTTCTGATCATACTAGGAGACATTAGAATGGGATCAAACACATATTACGGTATCTAAAAGGAACTACCAATATGAGCTTATTTTATTCTAAAGATTGTAGTTCTGATCTTGTTGGTTATGATGATGTTGGATACTTATCTGATCCACATAAGACTCGATCTCAAACAGGCTATGTGTTTATATGTGGGGGTACTGCCATATCTTGGAGATCTATAAAGCAGTCTATTGTAGCCACTTCATCGAACCATGCTGAGATTATAGCTATTCATGAAGAAAGCCAAGAGTGTGTGTGGTTGAGATCCACAATACATCTCATTCGAGAAAAATATGGTTTGAAATATGACAAAGTACCCATAATTTTATATGAAGATAATCCAGCATGCATAGCACAACTTAAGGAAGGATTTATAAAAGAAGATAGAACGAAGAACATTTTGCCAAACCTCTTCTATACATATGAGCTCCAAAAAAAACGGTGATATTAATGTACAATAGATTCATTCAAGTGACAATGTGTCTGATTTATTCACCAAGTCTCTTCCAACTACAACTTTCAAGAAGATGATGCACAAGATCAGAATACAAAGATTCAAGGATGTTCTTATTAGGGGGAGTTAATATGCATTGTACTCTTTTTTCCTTACGAGGTTTTGTCCCACTGGGTTTTCCTTGTAAGGTTTTTAATGAGGCAGCATATATGCATATTATTAGACATTTAAGGGGGACTATTATGATATTAATGTATATCAGTTCTAGTGAATGTCTATCAAGATCTACCAAGATCTAGTTGATATCTATCAGGATTTGAAGTATCTGTTTTTTACTCAAAAACTAGAAGTAAATTTTCCCTATAAATAGAAGGGTTTCCTTCATTGTAAATCATCTCTCAAGAGAAACAATAATTACTCTCTTCTCTCTCTACTCTTATTTTTTATTCTTTATTATTTCATAATATTTCCCAATTAAATTTGACCCAAAAAATAGGCAAAAGAAAACATAAAAACAATGGTAAGAAAATATTATTTTCAAAGTGAAAATATACTATGACTCCTAAAATATATTATTCCTAAAATAAATGGAAAGAAATTAAAGATCCTTCAAAATAGGCAACAAATATTTTTACAACTAAATTTGGCCCAAAAGACAGGCAAAAAACCTCCTAGCCAAACGTCCACTAATAAAAATTGGTCAAAAAAATATTGTATTTTTATCCATCATTATAAGTCTCTACTTTAGAAAAAATCATCTTTTTACCTTTTTATAATTATTTTTATGACATTAAATATTTATATTTACTAAAATAAATAAATAAATTAAAATTAAAATGGAGAATATTTTTCTTAAATCCCTAAATTATGTCCAAAAAAATAGGTAACAACCTTTTTCCCAATTAAATTTGACCCAAAAAATAGGCAAAAGAACACGTTCAAAAAATTGTAAGAAAATATTATTTTAAAAGTGAAAATATATTAAGACTCCTAAAATATATTATTCCTAAAATAAATGGGAAGAAAATAAAGCTCCTTCAAAACAGGCAACAAATATTTTTACAATTAAATTTGGCCCAAAAAATTGGCAAACCCCACCTAGGCAAACGTCCACAAATAGAAAATGATCAAAAATAATTTGTATTAAAAGTGAAAATATATTAAGAGTCCTAAAATATATAATTTCTAAAATAAATAGCAAGAAGTTAAGAGTCCTAAATATGTAAAAATAAACACATTATTAAGTTTTACAGTTATTTTTCTTTCTTGGATTAACTTCACATGATTTTGTAGTCCCAAATCATACAAACTATTGATTCATGAGGACATTGAACCACACGTTTTATAACTATATGAAGGAGTTTTGTTGCTTCATTGGATTCTTCAATAATCAAATTTAGCACTTTATCGCTACACGCATGAAATTTTAATTTTTTAGAGGTAATTCTTTTTATGTTATGTGCCTTATCACACGATTTCAATTTCAATATGTCTTGATTTTGAAGAACTTACTATAGATTTTTCTTTATGTTTGTGTTAGATGAATGTTATTATGTGGCATGTGGCCATCTCACGAAAAGCCAATAAGTATAAGAGTTGTACATATGATTTATGCATTATGTTTGGCTATAGTAGTTGGAAGTAGATACTTGGGGCTTTAAGCTGTAGGTGAAAAAAGAGTTTTAAAATGAGGTGTAGGTGACACAAGTCTTAATTATTGAGTGGAGGTGACAATTACTTTATTATGGATTAAGAAAGTTGGGGAAGTTTAAAAATACCCCACAAGTTTTTAGATTCACACTTTGATCCAAATGTTTACCTATATAACAGAAAATAGAGGAAAAAAAGACATCTTTCTCTCTCTTCTCATCCATTATTGTTTTATCTCTCGTAGCAATTTTTGTTGTTCATTGTTGTTGCTGCTTTATTCATCATCTTCTGCTTCATTATCATCATTTTCTACTTTATTATCTTCTTCATCTTCTTCTTGTTGACCATTTTTTGTTGTCGTTATTGTTATTGTTGTTACTGCTACTATTGCTATTTGACCAATTTCTTGGGTCAAATTTTCTTTCGAACATCACTTTTCACTTTGGCATTACTTCATAGGAGACCTTGGTAAGTCAAATTATGATTTTTAGTTGAATTTGTCATCTGGGTAACTGCTACTATGTTGTTGTTTTTCCAACAATGGATAAAACCCAATCATGAATCCAACATAAGATCCATCTGTTTAAACAGATAAATTATCTGTTGCGACAGATAAGACATCTGTTTCAATGAAAGACTGATATGTTGGATTCATGTTTAAACAGATGGGTCATCTGTTGTAATATTTGACACATCTGTTGTAACAGATTAGTTATCTGGTGCGACATGATAAATATTTGTTTCAACAAATTAGTAACCTGTTGCAACAGAACTTGAACACGATTTCAATAGAAGTGTTGTCTGTTGTAATAGGGTAAATATCTGTTACAACAGATTACTAACCTATTGCAACAGGTAAGTCATCTGTCGCAACAGGTTAATTATCTAGTGCAACATGTCACTCATCTGTTGGAATCAGCTTGAAAGGTGATTTAGTACTGTAACATCAATTCCAACAGGCGTTTCATCTGTTGCAACAGATATTGAGGAGAGTAACATGAATCCCAATAGGTAAGTAATTTATTGCGACCGATCACTTACCTATTGCAACAGATTACACATCTATTGGGATTCATTCACGGCACTATGAAATCACTATCAACATTTTTTAACAAATGACTTTATTTAGGTACCACTAATGGAGGGATCAATAACAATAGGGGTAGATTGTCACAGTCAATGAATCGAGAAGAGCAATCGATATGCATGGCATTAGAAGGAGGGTGAAATACTAGAGACGATAGCTATGATAGTCCAAAGTGATGTTTCGTATGATGATTTTGTGAACTTAATCATCAGCTTTTGTGGACTGAATTATCAGCCGGTAGCCCCTTTGAAAATCAGAGGGTACTGCCTTTCAAGATAATCGATCAGGTTTGGTTGCATACTTACTAAGTGATTCAACCAGGCTGGTGTTAAGGATGTACATGGTTGAAAAGACGAGAGAGAATGAGAACCAGAACATAGAAGAAGAAGAACAACAACAAGAAGACTTCTTTGATGATAGGTTGGATGATCTATACATGAATATTCCAGATAATGATCAAACACCTACGCTTGTTGATGCGACCAATACGATGTGCAGTTCTTCTCAATCGACACAATCTAGAAATCTTCAAGATGATGGGACCAAATTTTTTATTAGAATGTCATTCAAGGACAAGAATGAACCATCTAATACTTTGTTTATTTCTTGCTTGAAAAAAGATTTCAGAATAAAGAAGGTGATTAATTCGAGTAGTGTCTTTTGCTTCAAATGTGCTAATTCAAACTGCAAGTGGTGGTTGAGAGCGGTGAAGTACGCAAGTTCTGACAGATTCATCATTCATAAATATGAAAAGCATCACACATGTGATTTGGAGCACATCTTGATCTAAAATTCTCACGCCACAACAAAGGTCCTCGATGAATATTTTAGGAGTAGTTTCCCCGATGGCAAAGGCCCTTCAACAAGGGTTATGGCCAATCAACTCCTTATGAATTTGGGTGTCCTGATCAGTTATTGGAAGATATATACGGCCATGGGGATTGCCAAGGACCTGGTTAGGGGGATACATGAGCATGGGTATGTAGTCCTGGATGCCTACCATTACATGATAGAGTCCACAAATCTCGAAAGTAAGACGGCATTATATCTGGATAAAAATAAAAGGTTCAAGTACTTTTTTGTATCCTATGGTGCTTGGATTCAAGGTTTTCAACACTTGAGATAAGGTATAGCCATCGACGGTACCTTCTTGAGGAGCAGGTATAATGGAGTTTTGCTAGCGGCAGTACCGCAGGATGCGGAGAATCACATCTTTCCTATCATTTTTTATGTAGCGGACAAGGAATGTGATGCCTCTTATGGATTTTTTTTGAACAACTACGAAGCTGCGTCGAATATACTGAAGAGCTGTGTTTTGTATTGGACAGGCATCCAAGTATTCCAAAGATGGGTTCACTTTTCTTCACTTCAGCTTACTTTATTTGTTGCATCAGGCATCTTGGAGAGAACATTCAAAACAACTATCACAACGAAAGGGTCGTCACCCTCTTTTATAGAGCAGCTAAAGCATATAGTAGAGAGAAATTTTTAGACCATTTCAATCAAATAATGGATGTGAATCCAAAGGTAGTAGAATTTCTCGCACATGTCAGTTTCGAGAGATAGAGCCGAGCATTCTGTCCAGCAGATAGGTACATTCTTATGAATTTAATGTCTTATTTGATTTACAAGTTTAGTTTGATGTCGTACTAAGTGATTCTTTTCTTTAGGTACAATATTATGACATCAAACACAGCTGAATCGGTGAATTATTTGGCGATGAAAGAGAATTTCCCATCAAGGCTATGTTTAAAATTTTAAGCAAGAAGTATAGCAAATTTTTTAATGAAAGACATGTGCAGTTCAAGTACCCAGAAAAAAGAACCCGATTTGTTCTCGAAATCGAAAAAATAATATAAACGAACATCATTTTGGGGAATAGATTATTCTCTCATAAAATAGCAGATTACAAATTCAGTATCACCAGTCATGGTGATGCTACCACGGTCGATCTTCAAATAAGATCTTGTACGTGTAGAGTTTTTGACTTGGACAAAATACATTGTCCACATGCTATTGTCGTACTTCAAACTTAATATGGTCATAAATATGGACCTGAGGTTTACAAGCACTCCTCTCAATATTATTCGGTGGAAAAATATGAAATGCATATAGTGGGCATATTACTCCGGTGCCTCCCGAAGAATCTTGGGTTGTTCTTGCAGAGCGTATAGGGAGATTAATACCTCCTCCATATATTGACCCAAGCACTATCAAATCGGGAAGAAATTCATATTAGAGGAGGTGTGGAGTTGGAGAATCATTTTCATCAAGAAGAAACAAGTGCTCTATATGTAAGTGTGCTGGCTACAAAAGAACTACATGCTCGAATCGTAATCCACCATGATCGTTGTAATTATAGAAACTTGTGTTGTTGTTTGTTTGTTGTGGACTTTTATATATTTAAGTCATTGTTGTGAACCTAATGTTATCGTTTATTATATATAAAATATTTTTTTTAATAACTTATGCATCAATAAAAGGAGGCAAAACATGAACTAAATAATACAGCAGACCACAATTATTCTCAACAGTTCCATCAAACTAAAATATTTTCCTCCAACAGATGAAAAATCTATCAAAATAGATGGATAATCTGTTGACAAAAATCCAACAGATGACCAATCTATTCTAACACATAGTCCATCTTTTGAAAGAACTCAAAAGCCAAAATTGCTAGTGCTACTGAATTCAACATTGCTCCTTGCCTCCAACCGTCGACATGTTAACATGTATGTGTGTTTAGAAGAAATAGATAGAATAAAAATTGAATAAGAATTAAAATGCCAAAGTCGACTAAAATTAAATTCTTCATTAAACAAAAAATAAAATACATTAGGTATAGATCCGATATAGAAAAATTAAAATACATACTCTAAAAGAAAAAACACATTCTAATTATTATTATCATCATCATCATCATTAATGACAGTCGGCCAATCAACTCACAGCAGCAGTGCCCTCATCATCCTCTGCATCTCTCTGAACATCATCGCTCTCACAGCGACCAACTCCCTCTGTAGGTCATTAACCTGCCAATGAAATTCCCACACTATATCATGTAGAATAGTAATGCCCGAAAAAAGATCAGTCATATCTAGAACACGCATGAATTGACAAATATAAGGAAAAAAGTTCAAAATATAATACAACGTATATGACCAACTAGTAAATTTACACCAGAATAAAACTTACCTCAACGAGAAAGAAATATGCTCTTTGAAGAGAAGTGGTTGAAGATGTCACACAAAAAGAAAAATGTAAAAAATAAATAAAGTTGAGTAGAATGAAGATTAAGGAGGGGCCTATTTATAGAAGATTGAATCTGGATATGTCAAGTCAAAAGGCACAACTATTCATCTCCATTGTATTAATTATATTCAAACTGGTGGTATTTTATTTTCTGTGAAATTTCTTTAACATTAATACTTCTCACCTTTTCAAAATGGTTTGAGACTCATTAACAGTCGTTATTATTGAGCTATTACAACAGATAGTCCATCTGTCACAACAGATTTAGCATCTTTTGCAACAGATGGATTGAATGTGCAACAGATGGTCTGTCAAAATAGATTCACCATCTGTTGTAGAAGTTGTGTATGTGCAATAGATGAGATATTTGATGCAACATATGTATTATTTGTTGCGACTGATGGACCATATGTTGGAGAAGATATTTTGATTTTTTCTAACACCTAATTCATCAGTTTCAACAGATGGGGTATTTAGTTAATTAGCTGTTTTGAATGTGTTAGATAAAAAGTCATGACTCTTCACCTCTTTTTAATAGTCCATCCATTTCGTATTAGTTGGGAACTATGGACTTGGCACAACAGATTGGCCTTATTAATTATGCTTTGAAATTATAATTGTGAAATATATACTTTATGTAGTCATTTAATAATAGGGGTAATCTTGAAAGAATATAATAAAATTCTCTTGATTTTATAAATAGGACAACTAAATTGAAACAAATATTTTTAGCAAGAAGTAATCATATGCGTGCAGATGAATAAACACCATCTGGTCTGTCGCAACAGATTTACCATCTATTGCAATGTATGGATTATCTTTTGCGATAGATGGACCATATGTTGGAGGAGATATTTTGATTTCTTCCAACAGCTGATTCATCAGTTGTAACAGATGGAGATTTTAATTCATCAGCTTTTTTGAATGTGTTAAGATAAAAAGTTACGACTCTTCAAACCTCCTTTTAATAGTCATCACATGTATGCAGATGAATAAACAACATTATCTGATATGTCCTGATGGGGTAGAAAGAATAAGGTGCGTGCATTGGATCCAATTTTCATGCATAGGAGTTATGTATATTATTGATCAGGCTACCGTGATAGACACACATAAAGTTCAATGATTTTGTGAATACAGTTTTTTACCGATTAGACATTAATCCTTCAAACAAGATCTGCCATTGTACAGTTTAGTTTGATAGGTGCAAACTGATAAGGCCGAATGGTTCCAAGACGGTGGTGTCGATAACCCGTTCAATTTATTGACGATTTATGCTTTTTTTTTGCGTCAATTTTAGGTAAGGGTTCAAGATTTTGACGGTAATGTAAATATCCAATAGTGATTGGACCTATTTTAATGGCACAATAGACTTCTTGAAATGCCTGAGAATCCTCGTAATGCAGCAAACAACGATGGAATCAATAGAAATTTCCCTAGTCCAAACTTATATGGATGGATTGTTGGAGGAGACTTTTATACAACAGAAGGCGATTGGAAGAATACCTGTGCATGAAAGGGGAGGTGGAGAAGGCCATATATCATCTCAGACCTTGTTTAAGAAGAAACACAGGGTAGAAAGAAAATGTAGAAAAATTGGCCAATGAAATTGACATGAGAAACGAAAAAACTGGATGAGCTCCAAATGTGGAAGTGTATCCAAATATGAAAATCCATCAGTCGATGAAAAAAAAAGAATGGTCAACTGGACTGGAGATGGAAACTTTGCTCAAGAATGCAACTAGCAAGTGTGGCCTCAATGAAGACTCTCACAAAGTGCAGGACCAGAACTCTAAGAAAGAAGCTTCGCGAGCACAGAAGGTGGTAAGATTGTCAGTCAGAATTGAAACCTGAACAACCAACTCCTGAATTAGAAATAAGGGGAGCCAAGGCATCAATTTCTGAAGTCAAACTTGTATGTCATGCCTTCTGTTTGTGGATATGATCAGGTCAATGGTAGTAGAAACAAAAAGGTCCGATGTTGGGCCAAAATCCCATGCCTTTTTGTTTTCACTGCCTTTGACCTGACCAGATCCATAAACAGGAGGCATGGGATGCAAGTTTAACTTGAGAAATTCCCAGCTTGTCTTGATCATGTATTTTTAATGCAGGAGTAGTTAGTTCAGGTTTCAATTCAGATCGACAATCTTACCACCTTTCATGCTCACGAAGCTACTTCCTTAGAGTTTTGGTCCTGTATTTTGTGGGTCTTTATTGAGGCCACGCTCGCTAGCCGCATCTTCTAGCAAAGTGACCAGCTCAAGTCATCTTGACCATTCTTCTTTTTCTTCAATAACTGATGGATTTTTATTTTTTGATACACTTTCACATTCGCAGCTCATCTAGTTTTTTCATTTTTCATGTTAATTTCATCAGCCGATTCGCTACCATTTTCTTCCTACCCTGTGTATACTCTTAAACAAGGACTGAGATGATATATGTCCTTCTCAACTTCCCTCTTCCCACACTGGCATTCTCCCAAGCACCTTCTGTTGTATAATAGTCTCCTCTAATAACTCATCTATATAAATTTAGACCAGGGGAATTTCTATTGGTTCCATCATTGTTTGCTACAGTGTAAGGCTTTGGAGGCCTTTCAACAAGTCCATTGAGCCATTAAAACTGGTCCAATCACTATTGGATATTTACACTACTGCCAAAAACTTGAACCCTTCCCCAAACTTGACAGAAAAATATGAGCATAAACCGTCATTAAATTGTAACGAGGTATCGATACCACCATCTTGGTCCCTTAGCCTTACCAGTTTGAACCTATCAATCTTAAGTGTAAAATGCCATATCTTGTTTCAAAGAGTAACGCCTAATAGGTAAAGAACAAAAATTCACAAAATCATTGTACTGGGTGTGTGTTTTCATAATAGGTTGATCAGTAATACATACCTCCCACATATGAAGTGGTTCCATCTGTAAGCAACTTATTCCTCCAAACCCATCTTTACTCGAGAATAATATTGGCCAGGAAAAAGTGGATCCAATTTCACTTTCTTTTATCTGTAAATAAGAGAAATATATTTGATGTCAAACAAGAGAAGAACAAAAAGAACATTACAAAAGGATAACACAAAATTGAGTGAAATAACAGATGACCAATCTGATGCAATAGATTACCCATCTGTTCAATTGATGAGGCACTATTGCAACAAATGGATGAGATGTTAGAACAGATGGTTCATCTGTTGGAATAAATCAAACCAGCCTTGCTACTAGTTTGATTTCTTCAAACAGTTGCTCCGTCTGTACAAAAGGGTAACACAAAATTGAGTGAATTAACAGATGACAAATATGATACAACAGATTATCCATATGTTCAATCGATGAGGCCTTGTTGCAATAGATGATTGGCATGTTACAACAGATGGGTCATCTATTGAATAAATCAAACCAGCCTTGCTACTGGTTTGATTTCTTCAAATAGTTGCTCCGTCTGTTCCAACAGCTGATTCATCAGTTGCAACAGTTGAGGAAACTATTGCAATACCATCAACAACAACATCAACAATAAAAAAACAACACCATATATTCCAACATCATCCACAACACAATGGTTACATGTTCTAACACGATCATCACCTACAACAACAGCACCACCAAAGTACCAAACAAAAGATATTAAAAAAACTATACTGATAACAAGGCTTTTTAAGTTCTCCCAATAGATGACTTTTTCACATATTTTAATAAAAACAATGGTTCATTTATTCAAGACTTAAAAGTCACCTTTCCTTCAATTTTCTCAATAAATAGGAAACTAGTAATGGGTAAATCATTAATAATAACAGATGTAACTATCTAATTTAAATAACATATAAAGAAGAAAATAACATGGAAAGAGCAATAGTGAACTGTACCTACAATGTCAAAAAAGATAAGGGATCA
The DNA here is from genome assembly GCF_002878395.1 of Capsicum annuum. Classification (NCBI taxonomy): domain Eukaryota; kingdom Viridiplantae; phylum Streptophyta; class Magnoliopsida; order Solanales; family Solanaceae; genus Capsicum; species Capsicum annuum. The sequence continues at coordinate 85,180,841 of NC_061115.1, read as the reverse complement.
GAACATCCATTTCAGTTGAGAAAAAATATTGATTGGTTGAGCTCCGAAAGGATCCTCTTTCGAAAAAAAAAGGAAAAAAGGAAACAAAAAGAATTGAGAATAAAGAAGAGTGATAGATGAGTTGAGTCTTACTTTATGGCTGAAGGAAAGAGTATCTAGATATGGGTTTTAAATATTCATTAATAACTTTTGAGGGGCACGAGGAGACGATGACATTGAAAAGACCAGACAAGACTACTCAGGAGATTTTTGAGTTATCCAAGTAGTACGGAGTAATATTTTTTACCGCCTTAGTATTTTATCTTTTTTATCTCGGATAAGAAATACCTAAATTGCTTTTGAAAAAAAATCTTAAAACATTTAAATACAACAAATGACAATTTCTGTTTGAAAATTCCCAAAGCTCGATCATCTATCGCAACAAATGACATAATCTATCTGATAGTTTAAAATAGATGCATAATATATTGTAACCTATTACCTAATTTGTTTGATTTAGTCCAACAGAAAAGACATCTCTTGCAACAGTTTGAATATTTGTTTATATATAATTTTAATTGAGTTCATATGTTAGACCAATACCTAAATTTAATAATCTAGGACAAGGGGTGAGTTCTCATAGGATCAACTATAACTTTAATTGAGTCTTTTGGCAATTGAATGATGAGAAGGTATTGTGTTCCTCTCGACCAGAGTCATTGATCAATCACTCTGAGTTGAACCAATTCTTACTACCTCATATGTTCAACTAATACCTTCATTGATTAATCTAGGACTAGGGTGAGTTCTCATAGGGTCAACTACAACAGATGGCAACGCCTATTTTATAAGTTACAACTATGGGTAATCTGTTGCCTAATCTATTTGATTTAATCCAACAGAAAAGACATCTATTGCAACAAGTTGAACATTTCTTTATATATAATTTCAATTGAGTCCATATGTTAGACTAATACCTTAATTGAATAATCTAGGATTAGGGGTGAGTTCTCATAAGGTCAAATACAACTTTAATTGAGTCTTTTGATAATTGCTTGATGAGAAGGTATTTCGTTCCTCTCGAGCAGAGTCGTCGATCAATCACTCTGAGTCAAACCAATTCTTACTACCTCATATGTTCAACTATTACCTTAATTGATTAATCTAGGAATAGGGTACTAATACCTTAATTGAAAAATCTAGGATTAGGGGTGGGTTCTCATAAGGTCAACTACAACTTTAATTTAATAGTCATTTGACAATTACTTGATGATAATGTATTGCATTCCTCCTAACTAGAGTCATCGATCAATCACTCTGAGTCAAACCGATTCTTACTACCTCATATGTTTAACTAATACCTTAACTGATTAATCTAGGACTAGGGTACTAATACCTTAATTGAATAATCTAGGACTAGGGGTTAGTTCTCATAGGATCAATTATAACTTTAATTTAATAATTATTTGGCAATTGCTTGATGAGAAGGTATTGCATTTCTCCAGACCAGAGACGTCGATCGATCACTCTGAGCTAAATTGATTCTTAATACATAATATGTTTAACTAATATCTTCATTGATTAATCTAGGACTAGGGGTGAGTTCTCATAGGGTCAACTACAACATATGGCAGTGCCTATTTGATAATTTACAACATATGGGTAATCTATTGCGACATATTATAATTAATTTGATAATTTATAACAGATAGATAATTTGTTGCAACAGATGACTTAATCTATTTGATAATTTACAAGAAATTCATAATATGTTACAATAGATTACCTAATCTGTTTGATTTAATCCAATAGAAAAGACATCTATTACAACAGGTTGAACATTTGTTTATATATAATTTCAATGGAGTCCATATGTTAGACTAATACCTTAATTGAATAATCTAGGACTAGGGGTGAGTTCTCATAGGGTCAACTACAACTTCAATTGAGTCTTTTGGCAATTGCTTGATGAGAAGGTATTTGGTTCCTCCCGACTAGAGTCATCGATCGATCACTCTGAGCTGAACCAATTCTTACTACCTCATATGTTCAACTAATACCTTAATTGATTAATCTAGGACTAGGGTACTAATACCTTAATTAAATAATCTAGGACTAGGGGTGAGTTCTCATAAGGTCAACTACAACTTTAATTTAATAGTCATTTGGCAATTGCTTGATGAGAAGGTATTGTGTTCCTTCCGACCAGAGTCGTCGATCGATCAATATGAGCTGAACCGGTTCTTACTACCTCATATGTTCAACTATTACCTTCATTGATTTATCTAGGACTAGGGGTGAGTTCTCATAGGGTCAACTACAATAGATGTCAGCGCCTATTTGATACTTTACAACATATGGATAATCTGTTGCGACATATGATAATTAATTTGATAATTTACAACATATGGATAATCTCTCTCAATAGATGACTTAATCTATTTGATAATTTACAATAGATTCGTAATATATTACAACAGATTGCCTAATCTGATTGATAATTTACAACAAATGGTAAATCTGATGCAACATGTTGAACATTTATTTTTATACAATTTCAACTAAGTTCATATGTTAACTAATAGTACCCTTTTGGCAACTTCATGATGAGAGGGTTAAAAAGTATGCATATCTTTTATAATTTTAAAAATAATTAAGATCAATTCAGACCAAATTAATATTTTCAAAACTTGTCATTCTTTTCCAAAATACAAATCAACCCATACAAAATGTTTCATCATTTTAAATCTTGAGTTCTCTCACTTTTATCTCTCATTTTCACTCAACAATACAGTACAGACAACAACTACTCAACAAATTGCTCAACGCTTCACAACAGATCACTTTTCTTCTCATTTTCGACCACATAGGTGTTATTTTTGACTTCATTCTTTCTTGCATCAGTCAGTTTCTTTGTCTTCATAGGTAACAGAGTTCTAGAAGAGTTATATATTTGTTATTTTTATCTAAAAAATAAGGGATTTTAAGTTAATGATGAAAAATAAAACTTTTAGTTGTATTATCTTCGAGAATGGGTTTACAATTTTAAGTTTTGATGGTAAAATCGTAGGAAGAACTTGAGAAAACCCTAGTTTCTGTTACAGTGTTTCGTTGACTGTCGTGGTATTATTGGATGGTATTTATGGTATTGGTGGTAGTGGTGGTGGTGTTTATGGTTATCGTGGTGGCACTAGTGGTGGCATTGGTTGGTGGTGTTTATGGTGGTTGTCGGTGGTGTCGGTATTCGTGCTATTTATGGCATTGGTTAGTGGTGTTTGTGGTGGTGGCTGTTGGTGTGTCGGTATTGGTGGTGTTTGTAATGTATTTTTTAAAATTTATGCATACATCAATTGTAATGTAATTTTTGTTTTTCTGTTGTTTGTAGGTAAAACATGTCTCCTAAAAGAAAAGAAAAGAAAAGTAAATCAACGTCTGACCACCCCAAAAAAAGGCTACAATACAGAGGGATTCGAAGAAGCTTCCTGAACAAAGTGAAGCTGAGGAGAGATATGAAAACAACATTGGGGGAGGTGGACAAGGGTCTGTAGATGGTGATAAAAAAATAAAAGTGAGAAAGAGGAGAAATTAGAGAGTGAGAAAGAGAAAGAGGATAATTATCAACATGATGATAATGGATCACCAATGGGGCATAAATTAATATCGACATCCCAGCATGATCCTATCAAAATTTTTAGTATTAACAGGTTTTAAGTTATGATGCCGATAAATGACCCAAAGGCAAAACTAACTAGTGAAATTGTACTTAAATGTCAGATGGGGAAAAATTTTAATAAATTTAGGAAAATTATGAAGAACAAAAACATAGATAGACTTTTTAAGAAGGGCTGCTTTGGACGCTTTCTTAAGCTGCCTAAGGATCCCTCTGCCCATTTTTGTTTTTCTATGACTATGGGATATGGTCTTTACAAGCGCAGGATCAAGTACGTGGGGAATGATAAAGATCCAAAGGAGAGGGGCAAAAGAAAGATGGATGAAATCTAGATCAACTACTGTGGCATGTCAATTTGTTTTGGCTTGCAAGAGTTTGCCATAGTGACAGGATTGAGATGCCATCGTCCAGAAGAACCACCACCCCACAAAAGATCCAAGGCCAGAAAACTCAAGGAAAAAATAGATGGGTTGTTTGTCATTGCTCTACGTGGCTACAAAGCATCGAATTTGTTGACAGATCTCAAGGATAAAACCATACCAGAGCAGTGCAGGGAGCAATTGTGCTTAGTTTGGTTTGCCTATGTGGTTATATTGGCAAGAGACGTCAATAAGGTCATAGAAGATGAATTGTTGGCATATGCTAAGGATTTTGATAAATTCAACAACTTTCCCTGGGGATATGACAGCTTCTACTTGACTGTCCAATATTTACTGACAAACCTATCCTTAGGGACGACCACAATATATGGCTTTCCTTGGGATTTCATGGTAAAATTAATCACTATTTTTACTCATCCATTAATTTATATTGAATATAGTTATTATGACTTTTTTTTGCTTGTTTCCTATTTATATTTTTTAGGCTTGGGCATTTGAAGCCATTCCTCCCCTCTGAAAGCAGGTAATGGATTACCCAGATGAGGTTTCTCATCCAAGGATGTTTAGGTGGTTGGCTACAAAGAGCAACACCAAAATTAAGGAGGCTGATCTTTTTAACCATCCGGATATGCAGTACGTCTTCTTCAAGTAAAATAATTTTACTCAATGAAAGATATTGAACAGATGTTATACCTGGTGCAACAGATGTTATATCTGATGCACCAGATGGGACATCTGTTGCCACAGATTACCCGTCATGTGCCAACCAGTGCAACAGATAGATAATTTAATGCGATATATCTTGTATCAGATTACCCATCTATTGCTTTGATTCTCTGAACTCAACTTCTAACAGATTAACCATCTACTGCAAATTATGTAATAGATGTGTAATCTGATATAACACATTGTTAATTTGTTATGACATACAAATCATCAGTTGCATAACATGTAACCCAATAGATTACCCATTTGTTGCTTTGGTTCTCTGAACCCGACTTCTAACAGATTAACCATCTACTGCAAATTATGCAATAGATGTGTAATCTAATGTAACATATTTTTAATCTATTGCGACATACATATCATTAATTGCATTATATGTAACCCAATATATTACCCGTCTTATGCAACTGGTGCAACATATTAGTAATCTGTTGCGATAGATGATTGATATTTTGCATCAGATTATCCATGTGTTGCTTTGGTTCTCTGAACCCGACTCAAACGGATTTTAACCATATACTACAAACTATGCAATAGATGGGTAATCTGATGCAACATATTGCTAATCTGCTACAGAAGTTGACTGTTAAAATATAATCCAACTGTGAAAATTATTATATTAAATAATTTAAATGTACCTTTTATTTTTTATAGCTTGTGCATCCATGGATCGTGCCTACTGAGGAAGAGTCGGTGATGACTTCTTATATTACTCTAGGTCCTGTTGATACTATAGCAGACCCAATGGTGGAGTTAATAAAGAAGGAATTGGCTGGAGCAATAGCCATAAGAAGAAAAGTTAGGCAAGGTCAGCCTAATGTTGAGGCTCTTCATGACAGATCCGGGTGAGTCTTCTAGTGTAGTTGTTGGTGCTAGTGGCAGGCATGCTGGTGCTGCTACCACTCGTGATGATGAGCATGTTGATACTCAAGAAAAAATAAATATGTTTGAAAATACCCCTTTCACAAGTCCCCCTCAACCTTACACAAGTCTCTCTCACCCTTACATCGGTCCTTCTCACCCCTTTTTACCTCCGTGTTCTTATTGCGAATGCAAAGAGTAAAAGAACAAATAAGATAAACTCTTTGAAAAAGTAGAGGCTATCGCTAAAGTTGTCGAGGAATTCAAATCCAAAAGGTATTTCATACCATCCAACAAGGTGAGGGAGACACATACTCCTACAGTATTGGTTAGGATAAATAAAAGAGAATTAGAGACGTACTCTCTGGTCGGAAATAAAAAAAATTATAATTTCTCCCTCTTCAAAAGTTGTTGAAGTTCAGGGGCCAGTCAAGAAAGTGGACATATACGTGGAACTTGGCACCGAAGATAAGAGGGATCTGCGACAGGCCAAGAATACCAAGCCAGGCACACCAGATTACCCCAGGCCTCCCTTTTCACCCCAAGACTTCCAGACTATGACTGATAGACGTATGTCATATGATGGAAAGGAAAGTTTACTTTTCCTAACCTAGCCTTCTAATCTACACCATGAAAAAAAATCTACGCAACAAATGTGAAATCTATTACAACAACTGGGTATACTGGTACAACTAGTAGTGGTTCTGTGGCAAGTTATTATCCATCTATTGCATAATTTGCATTGGATTATTGATTTAGAGAACCCTATGCAACATATGAACCATCCATTGCATCTTTACAATTACTAACCTATTTAAAAATTGACTTCTAATATCACAGCATGTTGACAAAATTCTCTGCCTCATGAGAAAAAGGCAATTAATGTACCAGGAAGCTTATGACGCTGCCAATAGTATAATGGACCAACACTTCTGCAAGAAGCTCAAGGATAGGTATGATCAAATCAATGGGGAAGCGTCAGCCTGTGGCATGGGACTTAATTTCATAGTTTCTACGTTGGACTTGGATGAACAAGAAATGATAAAATATGTTAGAGGGGAGAGGCCAAATCCACACGGCAAGAGATGGACCGAGACATACTAGATTCTTGCAGTCATTAGCGTGAACTGCATGTATTATCAGGATTTTGAGATACTAATTGAAGAGAGAAAGATTAATGTTTATGACTGCAACAAACCTCTCATCGATGTTTTTGATCTTTTTCTCCTCGTGGAGCCATTGATAGAGCTACTGCCCATCTTGTTGAGGGAGAGTAAATTGATAAATCATTTTTCAAAGAAAGTATTGGTGAAGAATCATGGGATTTTAAAGTTCAAAAGAAGGGAATGATCCTTCTAAAAAATAATACTAGTTACCCGAGCGGCTCGCACACTCTTGCACACATCGAATGTTTGCTAACCGGCACAGAAATGGCCAACCCAATGAATTTTCTGTGCGACAATGCTGTGGCAAGCCTGCAAGAGGTCTGGGCTTATGGGGTACTCACTGGATGCTTGGAGCCTGTGTATATAGAAAATCCTATGAAATAACAATTTTTAATTTCAAGTTACCCTTCACTTTATTACATGTACATATAGTGGAAATAATTTTTTCTGATGAAATTTGAGTTTTTTATAATGCAATAGATTGTCAATCTGTTGTAAAATATATTAAATCTGTTCTTAAAGATAGTTTATCTATTGCAATAGGTTGGTCATCTGTTGCATTATGATGATGTTATTTCTATGTAATCTAAGTCTAATCTGTTGCAACAGTAGGAAGACCTGTTTGATAATTTCCTACAGATGACCTAAATTTTACAACATATGCCTAAATCTTTTTGATATTTTCCAACAATTACGCTTGAATATCTATGCGCTCGACAACACCAAACCAGTAGCAAATACACACACCACTATGAAAATTTTAGCAATTAGGCTTGAATATCCATGTGCCCAACAACTCCAAACCAGTAGCAATAACGGCAACAATGTAGTATCTTCTTGCTCGTCAGAAGCCTTGACTTTGTTCAACAAACCCCAAAGTACGCGATTTGCTTGTGAAGGGTGTCATTCTTCATATCAATCGCATCCACCCAATTACTATAAAAACAAGAACACAATTACAAAATAATTATAAGTCAATAATTAATCAACTAATTAAATAAAAAATATTACCTTTGAAATCTTACAAGTAAAAAACCTACGATCTGGATTTTGTTAAGTCCAAGAAGTCTTTAACAGAGTTTCATGACCGCACTTACAATATTAAAAATTTTTATCACAAAAATAGTGGAAGATGTGCTCGACATTGTCAAGCTCGATTGAAAAAAATGAAAAAAAGATGAAGAAGAAAGACCAAATGCAAATAATTTAAAGAATTTGGATAGATAAAAGAAGATGACGATGAAAAAGAAGATTTAGGAATTTAGGGTTAAATTTTAGAAGGAAGATGAATATATAATACAATGGGGGGAAATGACCGTTGGGGACCGCAAAAAGTGCCAAACTGATACATTTGATGCCTATTCTATTTTACGTGTTTAAAATGAACATTGTCTACTTGATGCCTATCTGTTGCAATAGGTTTGTTATCTGTTGATTATCTCGATGTTTCTAAGTCCATCTGTTACAACAGTGGAAAGACCAGTTTGATAAATTCCAATAGATTACCTACCTGTTGCAACATACATCTAAATCTGTTCGATTTTGTCCAATAGATCTGTCATCTGTTGCAACAGATACATTATCTATTGAAATATTTGAATCTAGTATTCCTTTTCAATTAATAAGTTCAAATCTAAGAAAAAATAAAATTCATAGACAAAATAAAATAAATCAAAGCCTTCAGAAATTAGCTAAAATAAGTCAACGAATAAATGAAATGTAAAAAAATTGTTATGGGTACAGATCTCAACAAATACATTAACAATTTAAGTATGATGCCAAGTATTACTTTGACAGGCTAAAGCTATAAAGATCTACTCAATATGGATAAGTTGTTCTTCATCCGATGCTATGGAATTCGGGTTTGCTCTTCGTGGATCTTTATTGTCGCTTATGTGCGGTCTCTGTACTTTCTGTTCTCCGTATTTCCATAGAAAGAGTTGCATATTATCAATGTTGTTCAGCAGTAGCTTTTACATTCACCTGAAAAGCTAGAATTGGTCAATGCTAATCATGGAGATACAACAAAATAGAAAAGGATAACTCATCTGTTCTAGCAAATCAAATAGGTCTTCCTCCTATTTTAAATAGTCCCAAATAGATTATATTGCTATTGCAACAATGAATCACCTGTTGGGATAAATTTCTACATGAGGAAGACCTGTATGATAATTTCCAATGGATGAACCATTCGTTGCAACATATGAATCATTTATTGCGGCAGATAGGTCATCTGTTGGTATAAATAAAAGCGGTATGAAGAGCTATTTGATTTTCTAAAATAGATGACATATATCACAATAGATACTTTATCTGGTGCAATAAATTAGTCAACTATTGCAATAGATATATATATCTGTTTGATAATTTTCAGCAGATATGTCATTTGTTGAAACAAATATGTGTCTGTTTGTTTTATTAGTTGGAAGACATATATTTTCACCTTTTTCTACTTGTGCTGCTCTCCTTTGGACATTGTACATTGTTCACTACAACACACAGATAGAGGAGTTGTAATTTTGCTTTTTTGGATGCTTGATAATGTCTTGGAAATTACTTTCCTTCTTCTCTAAGCCTTAATCTCTAATGCAGAAGATGGAAATAAAATCCTCTTTGATAGAATGAGACTTCTCTTAGATGTTAATTCCTTTACAGAAGCAGTTAATGCATTAATAACATTAATCACTACATCATGTTTCGCCTTGCAGTCTTGACATTTGCACGCAGAATATTCACTGGGGGAGGTAAAATTTGTATAAATAGTATGATCATACTCATAATGGTTAGCTTTAAATACTATAAGAGGAGCATCATTAGCACCAACAGCATCACCACTACCACCATCAACATCTGTATCACCACTAAGACCATCAATAATAACAAGCCCACCCTTCAAAATTATTTTTCTTATAATGGCTGTTGCTCTAAAAAGTTCTATTTTTATTCTGTCGATGACCTTAGGGTCTGATAAAGTTTGCACAGACCATAAAGTAAGAAAAAATGTCATCTTCAACTCTCGATTGGTCGGAACTAGCAACGGATGCACAATCTAACATAAATCATTACATATATTAGAATGATGATTAGATCATTCAAAAAATCATTAATTAAAAGAAAAAATTAATTATAATTATACTTACTGCATCCTTCGGGAGGTTGAAGAGATCAAGAAATTTTATATTTTTATCATTTTTGGCCGACAACTATCTCAAGATTCTTGGACAGGAAACTCCTTCCTGATAGTTCACTTATTGTCTCAAATAAGGAATGACTTCAAACGCCCAAGCCTATAAAATAACGCCAATAAATCAAAACCATTATTGAGTAAAAGAAATGAATGATATCATAGTAAGAAAGAAATATTTATCATGAAAGCCCATGGGAAGCCATATAAGTTGACTGTCTTAGGCGCTAACCGAGTCAGTAAATATTTGACAGTCATTTTGAAGCTTTCATAACCCCAAGGATAGTTTTTAAACTCCTTAAGATCCTCGGAGAGGTTTATTAAACCGAGGCTTATGTTGTTGTTAACGTCTCTCACCCAAAGAATATTATGTACAAATCAAACCAAGCACACTGACTGCTTATGCTTTTCTGAAAGTCTTTTACCTTTCAACGCTTCTATCAAATTTTTGTTTTTGAAGCTTAGATCAACAATGGACACCAGGTCATCACGATCACATAACTTGTCTTTGCCTTATTGGGGTGTGCGGGGTATTTTTTTAAGTTAGAATAGGTATAACTTGAGAAAGAGGATAATATTTTAGTTCGATCACTATGGCAAACTCCTTCCAACCAAAACAAACAGGCATGCCATAGTAATTTATCCATACCTCATCCATTTTATCTTTGTTTTCATACATAAATCTGCGCTTGAGAAGTTTATATACCATTTTTATTTGGAAACGAGCATTATTATCCTCCGACAAATCAAGATATTTCCCAAAGTATTTGTCCTTGAAATAAGCATCCAATTTTTATTGTCAAAGTATTTTTCTAGAGGCATCGAAAGATTTTCCCATGGCTGACTTAACCACAAAATCACCTGTTAAATCTGTGGCACCATCACACTGCATTCTCACAGTATAACGATCAATGCTGAAGTTTTTGACCAACTCTTCGGTGGAAGGGCTATTAGAATTTGCATCATCTCTTTTGAAATATTCCTCCTCTCCGCGTTCATCATATTCTGCTCCCGATTGAGATAACGCTTGTAAAGCAAGCTCATAGAGTGGTGGATGTAGACTAGCTGCTTCACTAGTTCCTTTACTTGGACTTGATTTGGTTTCTGTTCTTTTGGGAACCATATTATCTAAAATTAACAGGAACATAAAAAAATATATTATAGTTAATTAATGCATCATTAAAAAAGTATAACAGTAAATCAAACAAGCATAATAGTAAAATAACATTTACAATAGATCACCGATCTGTTGCACCATGTAGTATATTTATTGTAGTATATAACTAATCTTTTGCAGCAAATGAGTAATCTATTACAATAATACAAAACATATCACTCATCTTTTAAGATAGATGATCACACATTGTTGTGACATATGAGTGATTCGTTGGAATAGTTAAATAACCTGTTGCACGGATGAGTGATCATTTGCGATAATACAAAACAAATCACTCATCTGTTGAGAAAAATGAATGGTTTGTGCAACAGATCACATATCTATTGCAATATCATCTATTGCAACATATGAGTGATCTGTTGAAATAGTTAAATAACATGTAGCAACGGCTGAGTAATCTATTTTGATAATTCAAAACATATCACTCATCTATTAAATTATATAAACTATCACATGTACTTTTTCCTAAATTTTCTAAGGTTTCTTCTATCCATATTAATTTTTCTTTTAGATTCTCCATTATTTTTCTAATTCGTTTTCTATAATTAATTTCTTTATTTATATTATCTTGATTTTCTCTAGTTTTTCTAATATATTCTAACATCTCTTAATCTGAATAATATCTGTCTGGGTAATTATCCAGGTATAACTGTGCTATCCAATTTATAGTTTCAATTTCATAGTCTAATACTTTTTCTAATATTATTTTCTTAATATCTATAATTTCTAAATCTCTAAGTATATATAAGATTAAGACTTTAAGATTATCTATCATTTAAAATTGACTAAATATTTTATTACAATATTTTGTAGTTGTTTGTTTTAGTCTTAGTAGTTCTTGAATATTTTCATTAAGAAATTCTATATATTTTATATCTTTAGTTTCCATGTATTTGTCTAAATTTACTTTCATCTGTTTTTCTATTAACTGTATGTTTCTCATATCTTTTTCCAAAAATTCTAGATATATGTAATTTAACATGGTAAGTATTTGTAAGAGTAGTTAGGTAGGTATGGTATGTAATTTATTCTAGTCATATAATATTTACCAAATGATTTTTCTAATATGATTTTTCTTATATCTACTACTTTTATATCCTTAAGTGCATACAAAATAAGTATTTTAAATTTATCTACCATTACATCAGATAAATAATTATTCATTTTCATAAAATTGTTATTTTCAAAATATTTCCTTCAATCATGTACATAACAAAATATGGTCATCTTAGATTACTATATACTAGATTATTCTTAAATAACATGTTCTTCGGTCACTATTAACATGATAATCTGGATATTTTTCCCTTAAACAATGCCTCTACTCTGGTTACTCCCCACCACGGCTTCTTGCCTCATTGGTTTCACCTTTAGGATGACATAATTCTTAGGAATTTTTCTCCGTTTCCACTTTGCTAATAAACTTCTTAACATATTATTCTTTGAATAATTCTACTATAAAGTAACTAACATGAATTTATTTTATCATACCATGATTGTTGGGAATTATGAATTTAGCTATTCATAATCATAAATAAATATATCTGTTTGGGTAGGTTTGATATTTCTAAGGTTTGTTCCTCCATAGCTTTTTCCATTGAAATAAATCTGTTTTTTAATAACTAAGCAAAATATTTGCTGTGGACAGGAGAGAGTTTTTGCTTCAACACATGAAGGCTTGCTTTGCAATGCCTTCGGTTCATCTTATTTATAAACTGAATGAATCTTTACAAGAGTATTCACATTTTTTAAAATTAGTCTACTTTACAAAAAGTCTCCTAATAAGACAAAAATTATTAATGCCTAGACTAATAATAGTCAAAAAGCCTAAAACCTAAAAGTTTAGCCTATACAAAAGTTTTCAATATTTTACGTAAAGTAAATTGTGAAAGTTTACATGTCGCTTTTACAATTTAATAGCTTGTCTTCTATTATTACTCCGTTGATATCTTCTCGTTGTCGTATCTGTTGCTTTTCCATATCTCCAGTATTGTTTCTTATCTTGTATCTTCCAGCTGGCGTTCTTATCTACTTGGTTGATTTTTCTTTTATTCTAGCTGAACTTCTGGGATATCATTATCTCCTCCATTACATTTTGAACATTTATGATCTGGATATTTATGTCTAATTTTCTTGCAATATCTGGTTAATAATTCTTCTAAAATAAATTTTTCTCTGATAACTCTGGAGATAGGTTCTGTCTCTGGTTTGAGTAACGTCAGAATCCATTGCCTAATAGTTTCCATATCTGTTTCTCATAATTCCTTTGAATTTGAATATATTAGTACATGATTTCTTGAATAATAACTCCATATAGGATTTTGGTTGCGGTATGTGTTTGCTAGCTCTTGCAAAATTGTAGATAGTCCGATAATCCTCTTATTCGCATAAAATTTTGCTATCTCAATTCTATGTATTTTTGGTTGTGGAATAATATCTTGTGGTATAATCATATCTCGTGTTATTCCTATCTTTACAACTTGTATAGGTTTTTTAACTTCATCATATAATATCTCTGTTGGTGCCGTGTAAATTTTTATAAAAAATAGGGTACCTTTGGTTATTCTTTTAAAAATGATAAATGCTTCATATATTTTCGGTATAGTGGATATCTCATTTCCGTCAGAGGTATATACAGTACTAAGTAGTCCATATTCATAGCAAGTTTTAACTAGACTTGGTTTGGTTTTAGGTAAAGCAATTAACTTATTATATCCGGTCAATCTTTGGGTTATATAGTTTGTATCTGGTTCTTGGATGTTTATAGCTCTGGGGTTAGTATTTAAAAAGGTTTGTACATTGTAGATATTTTCTATATAAGTCCGGACTGTGTAGTTGTAAGTCTTTTTGTCTTCGTTTAAACTATCTCGGTATGTGGTAATTTGTGGGGGTAAAAACATAGGATCTTTTGATGTATTTGGTATATATGGTTTATCAAATAGCTTGTTTAGGTTCATATTTGTGTTTTTTCTAATTCCTTTGCTTGTACCTGCAGAAGTAGATTGATAAACGTTATGGGTTTTACGGAGTGTCCCATCGTCTCCTTCTAGCTCTGGAACTTTAATGTCTTCCGATTGACATAGCTCTGCACACTACTGAGTTAGCTGATTTGTAGCTATAGACTTCATTTTAATTTCATTAGTCTTTAGCTTTTCTATTTCATTACCCATACTGTCCACTTTCATTGAAAGCGTAGTTAGGGTGTTGAGTATTTTTTCTAGAGTATCCTCTTCTATTATATCAGTGTGTGTAGCTTTGTCTTGATATGTAATCTGCAATAACATTTTTGTTAGTACTAATTACTTCAATTATAAATGTGAAATTTAATATATTCAAGACTAGTCTCCGAATCTCTTTTGTTGTAACTAAATTTTGTACTTTCTTTGTTAACCACCAGCGTACCTGTGTATTATCCGTTCATACAATAAACTTTTTATATACAATATAAGGATCAAATGCTAACAAACATTTATATAATGAACATAATTCTTTCCTATTTATTTCCTATTTTATTTCTGTTTCACTGAACGTACCTGAGTAGTATCTACAATAGTGTTCCAATTTTTCTGCTTCATATCGGTATTTAAGTACTCCTCCATAACTACATTCACTACCATCTGCTTCTACTATATATATAAATTTTCTATTTTCATCTGGAAATTGTAGTTTTGGTAATTCTTTACAAAGTAATTTTATTTTCTGAACTTATTTTTTATCTTCTTCATTATAGTTATATTCTACATCCTTTTTTAATTTTTTCTATAGTGGTTTTAAAGTTTCTGCTAATTTTGGAATATATTCCCTTACTTCGTTTACTAATCCTAAAAATGATTGTAATTTCTTTTTTGTATCTAATTCTTCTTTCGAATTTATTATTTTTTGTACTATATGTTGTTGCATTTTTACTCCACTCTTATCTATTTGTATTCCTAAAAATTCTATCTGATTTTTCATAATTTCAGCTTTCTTTTCACTTAGACTTATTCCCGATTTTCTATTATATCTATAAATTGCCCTAATAATCTTAAATGTTCTTCTTTAGTTTTTGTATATAATAATATATCATCTATGTATACTATACAATTAGATAATTGTTTAAAATAACTATCCATAAAATGTTGATATATACCTAGTGCATTTTTGTATCCAAATGGTAATACGTTCCATTCATAAAATCCTTGTAGTATCGTAAATGCGGTTAATTCTTTAGATTCTTCTTCTAACTTTAAATGGTAAAATCCTGATTTACAATCGAATTTACTAAAATAATTATATCCCTGTATTTGTCTTATTTTTAATATCTTATTTGGTATTGGATAATTATATGTCATAGTCTTTACATTTAAATTTCTATAGTCAATAACCATTCTGCTTTTTTCTCTTTTTTGTTCACTATGTTTATTTGCTATAAATGCTGGACTATTATGTTTACTATTACTTTTTTGTATATATTGTTTTTGTAATTCATCTATATACATTTTAAATTCTTTTAAATCGTCAAAATTATATGTTAATGGTTTCTGGGTTATTATGCTATTTTTATCTATTAATTCAATTTTTATAGCAGTTTTATGTTTTTCCCATCCTTTTAATGGATCTTCACTATATAATTATTCTAATTTTTTCTTAATTATTTCTATCTTATTTATTGAAAATATAGTTATTTCTGTTTTATTTATCGAAAATACGACTAGTTCTATTGTATCTTTAGTATTTTTTATATTTTCTAACTTTTGTGTAATTTTTTCGCTTCTTTTTATCCAATCAGTTTTCTTTCTTATTTTATTATTAACTCTTTTTGCTCTTACTTTCTGTTTATATGGTGTTGTAAACCACCAATCTGTTCTAGTTATTATATGTGGGTATAATTTATCTAAAAACGGCATTCCTAAAAGTATATCTTTTGATGTGAGTTCATAATTATAAATTTCTTCTATTGTCAATATCTTATCCCATACTTGTATTTTTACATTTCTAGCTTTATAAGTAATTAAGCTTCCTTCATTATTAAATCCTTTAACTATTATTGGCGTTTTTAATTTGTCCCATTTTCTTTCTGGTAAGCAATTATATCTACATAAATTAGCTTCTGCTCATGTATCTATCAAAGGCGTATAATATCTACTGTAATATCCTTCTACTACTATCTTCATTAATACATATATTTTCATTTTATGTTAAGGCTCTTCTTAAGAATAATTTCTCTCTGTTATATGTTAAGGTTAATTGTGTATGTTCTATATTATATGGTTTTACTTGTTCTAGCCATTTTATTCCTAATTTTATGTCTGCTTTTTGCATTTCTTCCTTTACTTCAAATTCTATTTTTATTTTTCTAATTCCTATTATTATTTCTTTTTTTGCTATATTTTTACTTTTTGTTAAACTTCTTGGTAGATCTGGGCATATATCATTATCAGTTTTCATTTCTTCATTTTTTACTAGATATTTTGCTATATAATTTTCTTCTTGTCTTGTATTTAAGAGTATTAAATATTCTTTTTCATTTACCTTTCCTGTTATGTAATATTGATTTAAATTATTTGTTGAATTTATTTCATAACTTGTTCTTTTTTATGAGCTTGATGATTCTGATTTTTCATCAGCTATTCTTTTCGTTGTACTTATTCTATCATTTATTATTTATAAATTTTCTTCTATATCTATGTCTCTATAGCTATAATCATTATAATCTATTGTTTTTACAATTTGTTCGAATGGACTTTCTATTCGTATTTTGTTAATCTTATTTTTTCCTGTTATTTTATGTTTTGTTGTTAATACATATAAATTTTTGCATCTTGCTGTAAATATTTTACTTTCTGGGGTTAATTCTATTCCTGATATTTTCTAATATAATACTAATGATTTATCTATATTTTTATCCGTTACCGCTACTGAATAATTTTCACTTATTATGAATTTAAATTTTTGGTATATTAAATTTCCTTTTATGGCAGTTATTTTGCTTTTTTCTATAGGTTTTATAATTCTATCATCTGCTAAATATAATTCTATTGGTGTATCTATTCCTTCTCTAAAACATGCTTTTATTAATATCTCTGTACCTCCAAGGTGTACATATTTTATTGGGTCTCTACTTTTTATATCAGCTATCTCTTTATTAATTATTCTTTTTGTTACTAGTGGTATACTACCTTTACCTTTGGCATATCTACAGTCTATTACATGTTCCTTTTGGCATACTACATAATATTCTTCTTTTTTCTTAGTAAATAGATTTCTTATTGTTGGTATTTTAAATATTTTTTCTACACTTAAGTCTAATTCTTTTCCTTTTATTTCATCAAATATGTTACTGTCAAATATTATTTTTTGGTCTATTCCTTCATCATTTAAATATTCTTCCTTTGTTATTATTTTTATATCTTCTTCAGTCATTTGATTCATCTATTTCACTATCTATTTCATTATCTGTTTCATTTTCTGAAATTTCATATATACTACCCTCACTTTCTAATTCATAATCTATATAATCTATCTGCATATATTCTGTATTTTCTATTTTTATTTCTGATATTTGTTTATTTTTTGGATTTTTAGGTAATTTACAATCTCTAGCTAAATGTCCTAATTTTCCACAATTATAACAAGTACATTCTTTTATAAATTTCTTTTTTCTATATGGTCTTTTGTATTTATAATTTTTTTACATAATATCTTTTTCTTGGTTTCTTGTATTTATATTTTGATTTTTTATATTTCTCATACTTCTTATGTCTTTTTCTTTTCTTATAATATTTTTCTTCACATCCGAATTGGGGTGCTATTTTATTTTTGCAACATGCTAAATTTCTTATCAATGTTTTTTCTATTTTTAATTCTTCTCTATATTTTTCACATAAGTTTCTATACCATTGTTGTAAAAATTTTATTCTTACTCCTAGAGTATCTACTATTTTTGCTTCTTCCCAACTCTTTATTATCTTTGAACTAAATGGTTCGGATAATTTATTAAAATATAATTTTCTTTTTTCTCTACTTTCTTCTATATTATATGCTCCTTTATAATAATATTCTTTAAATGCGCAAGTATATTCATCTATATAACACATATTACATATTACTAATTTTAACATTAAATTCCTATTTGTATCTTTTTCTTCATTTTGTTCTTCTTCTATTGTTGTCATACTACCAAATTCATCTTTTATAGCTGTTTCATATTTTTTTAATAATTCTATAGGTGTTAGTTTAGTTGTTGTTGATGATGTTCCTTCTGTAGGTTTTAGTTCTTAATACCTTCTTGCTATTTTCAGTTAAATTTGAAAACCATAATTTCACTGTTCTTATTAGTGTTCTTTCTATATATTCTGGTGCATCTGTTATGTTTATATTATTATCTAATAATTGTTTTGTCATATATTCTATCCATAATTGTATGGTTTTTCTGTATCTATTACACAGTCTAAGTCTAAAAAGTTATAATTTTTATTAACTATTTGTTTTGGTGTCCATTTGTCATATTCATTCTTTAGATTATATCTTTTAAACTTATTCTTATAATATGTAGGTTTTCTTATTTCTGATGTTCTAGGTATTATATTTTTATCTTCTTTTTTATCAAGAGTATTTATTTCTGTGTTAATATTTTCTAAGTTTTCTTCATTAATTACTTCTTGTTTTTCATTGATTTCTAATTTTTTTGTATTTGTTAATATTTCTGTATATGTTTCACTATCTTCTGAATCATAATTATATGTCTCTTCAACATCTATATTATTTATTTCTAATTCCTTGTTTTTTATTTCTTTATTGTTTATTTCTAATTTTTTTTAAATTGATTTATCTCGTTTAGTAATTTTTGTTCTTTATCTTTTTCTTCCTTTTCCTTTTGTCTTTCTTCATACAAATTTTTTAACATTTGTAGTTCTTTTTCTAATTCAGCAATCCTACTATTTTTAGTTTTTTCTATTTTTCGTATTTCTTCTGTAGTTTGTTGTTTTATTTTTTCTATTTCCTTTTTCCTATCTATTTCTTCATTTTCTCTTTCTATTCCTACCATAGCTGTCAATTTATCTTCTAATTTTAATTCTTCTTTTTCTAACATTAAATATAAATGTTCACCAATTTTCTTATATCTTCTTCCTAGATTAGAAAATACTATTTTTATTTTTAATCCTCTGTGATTTTCATATATTTTTCATCTATTATAAATTCTTCTTTGTTCATTTTATTGTGAATAGTTCATGTTGATATATATTCTAAACTATCTATTTGTGATTCTAATTTTGATATTTCATCTTTTTGTGTATTTATTGAGTTTTCACTCACTCCGGCAAATATATTATAATGTAGTCTTTCTATTCTTATTTTTAATTCTTTAAATTTTTCTGAAATAATTTGTTTTAGTTCTTTGTATTTTTGTACTTTATTCATTTAAACCATATTTATAATATTTTGGTGGATATCTAAATCTGATTTTATCATAATTAGGTGGTATGTGTCTCATTCTTCTAGATTTTAAATGGATTATTAATTTTGCTTCAATACTAGATATTAAGGTAATTAGGTAGGCTAATCTTTGTGGGTTATCTTTTATTTTATTTACACTTATATATTCTAAATAATTACTAATTAAAGATTCTTTAATTTTTCTAAAAGCTTCTCTGTTTTTAAATGGTCTTCTCATAATTAATCCAATTCAATCTAAATTCAAACATATATGCTACTGCTGTATTTTTTAAATTATCTCGGTATGTGGTAATTTATAGGGGTATAAACATAGGATCTTTTGATGTATTTGGTATATATGGTATATCAAATAGCTTGTTTAGGTTCATATTTGTGTTTTTTCTAATTCCTTTGCTTGTACCTGCAGAAGTAGATTGATAAACGTTATGGGTTTTATGGAGTGTCCCATCGTCTCCAATCAAGACAAAAAGACTTACAACTACACAATCCGGACATATGTAGAAAATATCTACAATGTACAAATCTTTTTAAATACTAACCCCAGAGCTATAAACATCCAAGAACCAGATACAAATTATATAACCCAAAGATTGACCGGATATAATAAGCTAATTGCTTTATGACCATATTTTGTTATGTACATGATTGAAGTGAATATTTTGAAAATAACAATTTTATGAAAATGAATAATTATTTATCTGATGTAATGGTAGATAAATTTAAAATACTTATTTTGTATGCACTTAAGGATATAAAAGTAGTAGATATAAGAAAAATCATATTAGAAAAAACATTTGGTAAATATTATATGACTAGAATAAATTACATATCATACCTACCTAACTACTCTTACAAATACTTACCATGATAAATTACATATATCTAGAATTTTTGAAAAAAGATATGAGAAACATACAGTTAATAGAAAAATAGATGAAAGTAATTTTAGACAAATACATGGAAACTAAAGATATAAAATATATAGAATTTCTTAATGAAAATATGCAAGAACTACTAAGACTAAAATAAACAACTACAAAATATTATAATAAAATATTTAGTGAATTTTAAATGATAGATAATCTTAAAGTCTTAATCTTATATATACTTAGAGATTTAGAAATTATAGATATTAAGAAAATAATATTAGAAAAAGTATTAGACTATGAAATTGAAACTATAAATTGGATAGTACAGTTATACCTGGATAATTACCCAGACGGATATTATTCAGATTAAGAGATGTTAGAATATATTAGAAAAACTAGATAAAATCAAGATAATCTTAATAAAGAAATTAATTATAGAAACCGAATTAGAAAAATAATGGAGAATCTAAAAGAAAAATTAATATGGATAGAAGAAACCTTAGAAAATTTAGGAAAAAGTACATGTGATAGTTTATATAATTTAAAAAACTCGCTACGAGAAGAACAACACAAAATAATAAATAATATTGAAAATCTAGAATTAAATATACATTACAGTACAATTAGGATAAATTATTATACAGAAATCTGTAACTCTGCAATTACTACAGGATAAAATGATAGACTACAAATATTTAAAATATTGGAGAGAAAATATGGATGAAATAATATTACAAAGTAAAATATATCCATTATATATAATAGATCTATTTTACTTTTTATCTTTACAAGTTAGTTATCCGCACTCCCCTACTAATGGGTTCTTGGCATTGATGAGCAAGTCACATGCCGCACCTCCACACATTGACCATTCACATAAACTTATGTTCTATTACTACATGTATACCTATTTACTCAAAATTATATTAAATTTTTTTTGGAGAAAAAATATTTTTTCACCCCTAAACTTGTCATTTCAACTTACGTTAGCACTTAAACTAAGTTTTTATTTATTTACCCCCTTAACATCTGTAAAATGAATTAATATTACCTTTAATGCTGATGTGACATTTTTAAAAGAAAAAGGAAAAAAAACGTGTATTTTACTGAAAAATAGACATGGCCACACTTTTATTTCTTATATCTATAATGTATTAAAAGTGTAAAAGCCCTTAAAAAAGTGAATTGAACTTTTTGCCCTTCATTTAAAATCTCTGTAATGGATAAAATAATCTTTTCACGCGTTTTCTCTAATTATAGTCATTTAATTATCATCCTATTAAAATTGACTAAAATTTTAATTCTTAAATCTTTCCTTATTTAAAGTATAAAAATTATAACTAAATACTTTATTGGTTCCAATCATATTAACTAAACTATTGATAAAATAAAATATATTAACATAATTACCATTTTTTTCCTCAGTATGCTCCCCAATTATGGTAAAATAAAGTCAAACTTAAGGTACTTAGTCCTTTAAAATAAAATAAAATTCAAAAATCAAGTTGTGAAAATTGTTACCATAATTTAAATAGTTTTCGTACCCAATTGCTACCATAATTTTATCTATATAAATAATTTTCGTACCCAATTGTTTGATGTAGTATTAGGATTGGCCCTATTTTTTACTCATAGATTTGACTTTTTTACCTTTGAAGGAAGGGCAAAGAATTTAACATATTTGATTTTCACTTTTCAAATAAACAAAAAATTATATTTAGGTAATTCCCTTTTTAGGGAAAATGGCTTGTAGTTCTATAAATTGGGGATCCTTTTCCTTTTAGGAGAAACGATTCTCTCGATTAATCCTTTTTCGTTGATATCACTCATATGTACATCAATAATTGATCAAACCAATTTAATATATTTTTAGCATATACATAATTGTTTGTTCTCTATATTATTTTACTTCGTTTTCATTTTTTTGATATTCAGTTCCTTAGTTTTCTTTTAAGATTATTGAAGAATAATGTTTTATTTTGATGAATATTTATTTTACATTTTGTGATATAATCGTTAATTTTGTTTAAATCTAATCTGCATCTATTTTACGTCTTCCCTTCTTATTTTCAGAACTAGAATGAGATGAAAATTTTTGTCCACAAGATTATCGACTTCAAAGAATGAAGATCTTTGTTATCAATGAGGACCAATTAATACAAGGTTTTTTGTTTTTCTTTTTTTTTTTACTATAAAATGTAAGAAGGGTTAATTAATACAAGGTTTTTTATTTTTCTTTTAATTTTTACTATAAAATGTAACACTTCTAAATTTTTAGTTAGATTTAATTATATATATTTCATGTTCTACGTAAAGTATATTAATTATATTTATAGTCATGTGGTTTAAATATATATTATCTTACACCTTTTGATTTTCAATTGTTTCTCTTCTCATGTTTGAGGTGCCATTCTATAACCTTGGTATTTTTCCTAATTAGTTTACAGTTTGTTTTAAATGATTTTATATGGTTTTGTATGAATATATTAATTTTATGTTTAAGTGGTTTTCGGATTTAATAAAACCATCAGTTTACTTATTAATCTAGACATATTTTCTTTTATAATATCAAAGTGATTTTATCAAATTGAATTCATTAAATAAAATTCACGTGCGAGGCACGTATAATAATAATAATATATTAAAAGTGTGAAGGCCTTAGAAATGTTGTTTGAAATTTTTGTCCTTCATTAAAAGTCTCTCCTTTATACAAAAATATTTTTTCACTATCTATCATTTAAGAGTTAAAAATCAGTTAAATATATTTATGGTAAAACCATTCCTTATCAGAAGTCATCAGAATTAATGACAACTAATATTTTTTCCCTAAATCAACTAAATTTGATTTTAAGTAGATTTGAAAATTTTAGATATAAATATAAAAGCATTAGAATAAGAAAAAACTTTAAAATATCAAATTTTTAAAAGTTTAAGTACGTAATAAGAATATAATCAATGATTATGTAAATATCTGACTTTAAAAATAAGAAAAAACTTTAAGTATATAGAAAAAAAAAAGAAAAATAATTGTATCACAAATATGGTTTAAATATATAAGTCATTTTTAGCCTCTGGCAGCAAGAAAACAGGTACTACATGGCAAACGCAAACACGATGATCCATCAACCACTTCAAACTTCTAGCGGTAAAACATATATGTGCTTACCGTCTATGTTTACATTATTATATTAAAGTGTGAAGAATCTTTGAAAAGTGATTTAAATTTTTACACTTCATTAAAAATCTCCGCAATAGATAATATTATTTAATTTCAAATAATTAAATGTTACACGTTCGAGGCACGTGCGATTTAACTAGTATATATATATACACATACTAGATGGGTGAGGCCCCTGCTTAGCATGGGTCCAACATTGTATTTTAATAGTAATGTAATGACATTGATTTTCTACCATGTATCTCCACTCATAGGCAATGCATTCTAAAGATTCTTTGGCAGACGTAGATGTGAAGACAACCAGCCGTTGATTGTGCTGAACCATATCAGCTACAGTTGCCCATTCTCCACCATATTCAAGCATCTGAGAAATGGGAAACCAGAAGTTTCTTAGCCCAGTCGCATCAAATACTTTATTTAGGTGATTTGGTGATCTAACGTAGTCCTCAATTACAATTATAACAATTTTCGAAAGGTTTGCATTAAAAAATACTCCTATCTCCCTAAATATATTGATTGCAGGTTGGTGAAAGTCTGAGAATGCCTTATACGTCAAAATTATGAACATTTGTAACCCTATAAGCATGTCAAAAGTGTGTTGTGATCTCAAATTCCTAAGTAATTTGAAGAAGAGCTTTGCAGACTCAAACATGAAAATATCATCAAATAAAGACACCTCTTGAGAAAATATTAAAGAAAGTGTGAAAAATTGTCTAACCTTGAAAGGTTCATTATCTGCTCTGAAATTGATACCTAGAACAAATTTGAGCCAAATAGAACAACCCTTGAAATTGAAACAGGTAAAGTGAGCAAGAAAGTCTATTATAATTCTTTTTGCAAATAAAAGAATAATTTCGATGAATACTTAAAATTCCATTCATCACAAGCATAAGATCCAAGAGTATCTCTTCAAAGAAACATCAGCTTATCCAGTAAGTATCTATCTTCCACCCTTCACAAATTAAGTAGCTGAATTAAAGCAATTATTTTAGTGAAAAAAGATATTAAAATAGGCTCTTCCCATTCCTCAAATCTGCATATAAGAAACGCCAGAATTTCCAATTTATTAAAGCTATGAAGAAGTAATTTAAAATACAAAATCCAAACTTGAAAATACATTTTCAAGTGTTCCCGCGTTGATAACAAAATATTATCATGTATAGTTGAGGTTGAGCGAATTTATGCATTTTAGCGTTGCTATTTTAGCTTATTTAGCCTTGTTTTGAGGATGACCCATGCGCTTAATGTGTTGATAATGATATAAATGTGCATATAAGTGCTGATGTATGTGCTTAAAATTTTTAATAGTGTTTCCACACAAGTTTTGGTTCAAATTGATCATTTAGAAGTCAACCAAGAAAACTAGTGTGACTAGCTTGAGCTAGGTGTTTGTCTAGTCTATCGTATTTGGTTATAACATGTTTAATGAGTTTCTAAGGTTGCTGTTATGTATTTATATATGAAATAACTTATTGGTAATGTTCAATGGTCAATTGGATCAAGACAAGAGTCAAAACAATAAGTTAGAAATCAAAGTGTATGAAGTCTATGCTTAGCTCGTATTACTAGTTCTCCATCTTGGATGTTGTGTTGTTTTGAGATTTAAATGGTTGTGTTTAATGTTATAGGATGCTCGGTTAATGTATTATCATGATATATTAAGTATATACAAGCTTCAAATCAAGTGAAAACAACTCAAAAAGGCTTGGAATGGATCACGAAAGCACAATACGCAACTTGACACAAATTTGGACACCTGAAATGTATTGGGAGACTAAGGGCGCATGGGAAAGTATCTTGGCATGTGATACACACCAAAAGACTCATAAGGGACCCAAAATAGTATTTATATATGATATCCAAGCACCGCATGCTCCATTTCACCCCTGGACTGCACGTTGATTCCTTAGCCAACACGGCTTGGGCTTACCCTATTGCTTACAACTTTGTAAACATTTTTAATGGACGTCCTTGGAAGACATTGGAGGATAAAACAACTTTTTTTTTTAGGTTTTATCATTCTTTAATTTAGTTTTCTTTATGGTTTTTATCATCAATCTAAGAGATTAGATGATGAATATTTCCATTAGAGGCTAAACTCCCTTTCCGGGGTTAAGGCCAAGATCATGACTACTTTTGTTTTGAATTAAGTTTGTTTGATTTTCTTATCATTATTGGTTATTTGTTTATTCTTGTTATAACTATTTTAAGGATTCGCGACCCTTAAAATACATTAATTATCAACCTTGTGAATTCGAGAAAGGGAATAGGACGATAGAACATAGGAATAAGAAAAGTATAGTTTGTGTTTTTTTGATGAAATCAGGAAATCAAATTAGTATCTAGGAAAAGGATGTACTTAGATGCCTTACTTGATTCACACGTAGGATGATAGCTTAAAGAATTTAAGTGGACTATTACATCCCCTCTAACTATGTAGTTGCAAGGTTCAACTTAGGTAAAGGACTAGAGGTTGGAAAACCATAATCATGCGATTAACCCTACAAATAACAACCAAGATAAGCGATTTAATAAAAGAAGTTCAATAACATAGTATGATTGTTGTTAAGCCTTAACCTTGGGCTTCTATCCTTTGATTGTCCAAAGTCATTACTTTTTCGCATTAGTTTAGTTTTTTTTTAGTTTACAATTCTAAAACCTTTTTGTTTACTTTTTCTCAATTGTTGAACTAGAATTGGATAGTCGGCGAAAGAAAGTCCCTGAGAAATCGATACTTGGGCTTTATTGAAGCCACTTTACTACTTGATAAGACCACATACACTTGTATGTGCGCTTGGGCGCTGTCAATAATTAATAGTTTGTTTCAATTTAGAGACAAAACAAGAAGAAATAAACCAATCAGACCAGAAATACAAAAGACTTATGTGATACCCACAATTTAGAATGTGAGTTGCACAGTGTTGACTGTCACAAATCTGTGAAATGACCAAATCCTTTTGAACTATTATAAGCTAATGTGTTACAATTTGTAGGATGGAATTTTTCTGAAGTTATCACCTCTGCGGGCAAAAAAATTAGATAAAGTCTACATATCTGTCGAAAAGCAGAAGCATATTTTATAGTAGTAAAAGACCGCGGGATACATGAAAAAATATACTGATAATTTCCTTTCGCAAACACAAGAAAGTGAGAGAGCGAGAAAGATCTTCTTATCACTACTTTAGTTAACAAAGTGTACAGATTCATAGGTGTTTTATTTTGCAAAATGGCATCCTCTCCTATAAGAAAATACTCCACCTTCCATTGCATCTTCTCTAATGACGAAGAGCTACGGATAATCAGCAACAAAGTCTTTTACTTTTTCTTCCCCCATCAATGCTCTTAGTATAACAACACCAAAAGCTGCAACGGCATCTTCTGTCCCCTCTTTATTTACCTCAATAAAGGACTTGTAAAGGATGTTAGAAACATAAAGGTTACTGCCAATATGGGAGCTTAATAAGTTTGATATTTGTAAAAGAAAATGAAATAGATTTGATTCTTTTCTACACTTAGATGAATGAAAAATTAGGAAAAATATTCAATTACAACCTTTGATCCTTCATCTAATTTTCATTTCCCTACTTTCCAAAGAAACCTATAAGTACTTAGAAATTGAACCAATTCTTTTAGAGAAATAGGAAAATAGAGTGTAGATAAAAACAGTAGCCTAACTATTTTATTTGATTACTCTCATGAGCATTTGCTGCAAATATAAGATAATAATATAATGAGCCTCAAAGGTTGATATGCACTAATTTAATTAAAAGAAAAAAAGGTGGTTATAGTTTGATAGCATGAATTATTAATAAAATTAGAATTTGACATGACAAGTTGAATTCTCAAAGGTAGATATCAATCTCTTAATAAAACTCGGTATTTATTTCAATCTGATATTCAAACTATAGTTAGCATTACAACATCAAGCGATAAGGACATCTAAAGATAATATGCTAATCATTTGGGAAGGAATATCCCCACGATCATAGGTAGATGAAATATAAAGCTAAACATTCAGAATGAGATCCTTGAAGCACCAATCATATCCTGAGGAATTAGGCATAGTTTAGCTCCATTTTTAAGAAAGACGTTACCTGAAATGACATTCAAGTTGAAAGAAATTCAAAAATGGATAATGTAAGAAGATAAAATTCAGAATTCAATAATAAGATATGTAATCATGTCAAGAGTAAACGAAAAAATTATCCAAGCTAATTGTGGCTAAAGAGATGGAGAAATGCATAATATATAGACCTAAATAGGTAAGAAACGGGATTCGAGCTGACCTTGGCTACCAAAGATGGTAGTTCATCATTGGCGTCAGGAAGAAAGAAGTACATCATAAAACGACGCCTATCCTCACCCTATTTGTACAGAAGGCCCAACATCTTGAAACTATCAAAAGCTTTTACATATTTTCTTTTTCTTTCTAGTCATGAATGACATTTTAATATATGTCCCATTGAGAAGGTAGAACTTATCTAAACACCCATCTATACGTAATTGTGGGAGACAGCCTAAAATTCTAAACAAAAAAACCCAAAAGGCTTGATTAACCAGCATATTACTCTCTGTCCAGAATGAATAACCATCCAGTGATTGAATTCTATAAAAAAAATGATCTCTTTGAGTCTTTTTCAAAATACTGAATATATTTTGAGGAAAAAAAAACATAAATTAACAAAAGAACACAAGCCATGGATATTAAATGTGAAAATTAGATGTGATGTAGCTTAAAGCCCCATGATTTTACAAATTCTTCTCCAAATGACACCTAGAAATAAGGAATATCCTTTACTTTCAGATTCTCCACTACTATCATAACACCCAGCCAGCAACAATCACTGCATTTGCCGATATATACCACTATATGTATCTCAACAAAGTTATGTAAATGTAGTTCATCTAAACTGTATGTTAGACCCTTCAATTTCTCCGACGTCATCCCATAAAGTAAGCAAAAACTGAGTGTTTCTGAAAGCAATAAGAACTAGTTGCCATTTCATCCAGAATCTATTACAAAAATATGGGTAATTTCAAAGTAGAAAGTCTAGTGTCTTACGCAGAATGCTATACTTACTAGTCATCAGCCACGGTAATATCTTGACACCTATTTTAAGTACGAGCTGTATATTTCGCGGAATCGCAGTGGTTAACAACTCCTAAAATATCTAATAGTAAGGAATAAGAAAATATATTTAGCATGTATATTTGTGGGCATATAAATTTCAGTCAAACAAAGTTTGGGAGGAATAATATACCAATTTCTGTAGAGGATGTAAGAGTCATCTAAGCAACATTAGCTAAAGTCGTGATATTCAACTTGGTCGGCGGTGGCAGGGGCTTGTCAAGTTCATTATTTAGGCTGATATGTTCAAATATTATTCCCTTATCTAGTACCACTAAAATGTATGTAGTGGACGGGCATATGTATTTGGTGATACCCTTGCATGTGCATTCGAGATAAGGTAGGTGTTGAAGAGCATCAACTTGTCCGCATAATATGTAATGTCATCGCCATACATACCCTCCCTAATTTGTTAGCCTTGTAAAATTGTACTCCTCCATAATATGTAGGTAAATAATATAACCATGTGTAGGATAGTATAGATGGCGACTATATAGGTAAGAGTACTTATTCATCCACTAAAATAAGATTTTGAAATCAAATTTTTTTCTCAGGACTTTTTCTCTCTCTGACTCATGTCGACGATTTGGACTTTGTATGTCCAGTTAGAAGTGTATGTTGTTATCTAATTTGCTAGTTTTTTAGGTCATATGTACTGCAAAGGTAGCGACACAAGAATACAGGCAAGAAGAGTTAGAGAGCCGGGCGAATAAGGCATTTGTTCAATCTGCGAAAGCTAAAATGAGGCACACATTTTTTATGAATAGAGGATCTCACATAATCTGAAGATTAATAATATGATTTTGACAGCAAAAATCAAACAACAGTACAAAAACATTAAAATAGTGAGGGCTAAAGAAATAAATAGTGCTTTACAAAAGGTTTTCTTTTCACCAAACACCGTAGGTGCATCAATGTACACCAACAGCATAACAGTGGAAGTCATTTATAGGAATTAAATATTCACAGTGAGAGCAAACCAAATTTGAGATAAGTCTCATTTTACTCCATACATGCAAATTTACAGAATCAAAATTTGAAACACAAATGGTGTACCTAAGTATTAATTTTCAAACAAAAATGTCCAATTAAGGCAAAATTATAGACATGCATGTCAAAATTTTTGAAAGAACGGAAAACAAAGATAACTATGGCTAAAAGATTTGTAGCAAGTAGATTGTGAATCAAGAAGTGACAAATTCTATAGATAGAAGAAGGGAAAATACATACAAACTAAATAGAACCTTCAAAGTGATGGAGTCCCAACAAATTTGAAAGTTAAAACTGAGAACACTGTAAAAAGGAGAAATCGATACATACAAAGTGGGAGAAGCTTTGGCTGCATTCTTAATATATAGCAAGTATTTGATAGTGAACACATAGATGTAAGGCCTTTCCACGTGCCTAACCACCAATTAAAAAAGGGGACAAGAAAGATAATAAATTTATAAGCTCCCTTGTATAATCTATGAAGCATGACGTACAATGATTCTATGCTCTAATAGTCCAAGACTCAATGGTACCATAATACAATGCGCTTGGTACAATTTTATAGTGCGGTGATGGTCTTTTTCTTGTTGGATTATATTTAAGGGAGATATATATATATATATATATATATATATATATATATACATACATATATATACATACATATATATATATACATATACATATATACATACATATACATATATATAATTTTTTTAAAAAAAAAAACAACCTATCTTCTTCATATAACCCACCCCCTTACTTTTCACCCCTCACCTCACTCCTTCATCTCCCACCCCTCACCTTTCACGCCTCGCTGCCTTACCTAACCCCAATTTCTTTTCCCTTCTTCTAATTATCCACCTTTATTAATATTACACTTTATCAATTCATTAAAGAAAGAAAAAAATATGTGTGAAAAGTTATAAATTTTAACACATTTTTCAAAATTCATTATTGAGAAGAAGAAGAAGAAGAAGAAGAAGAAGAAGATGATGATGATGATGATGATGATGATGATGATGATGA
>NC_061115.1:85126995-85147068 GCF_002878395.1 Capsicum annuum | reverse complement strand
GAAGAAGAAGAAGAAGAAGAAGAAGAAGAAGAAGAAGAAGAAGAAGAAGAAGAAGAAGAAGAAGAAGAAATTCATAAACAATTCATCTTTGTTTTATTGTTGCTATTTACTTTTTGATGTGATTTTAATAATGGGTATTCAATTTTATTGCTAAATTCATGCTAAAAGTTGAGTCTTGAAGCTACTTTTTGTATTGTACTTACAGTGGAGTTTTCTTGATCATTGTGAATTTGCTTACTGTACTTATATTGATTTTTATGATCTGAGAATTGAATTTCTTTGATTTGGCCTGAAGAAGAAAGAAAATCGAGCGACAGATTTTATATATATATATATATATATACAGATAAAATTTCATTTTTGTGGTATGAAGATGAGATGGTAAGGAGTATAGTGTTGTATATTTGTTGAGAATTTTATCGGATAAATGCTGATAGAAAATGTGAATTTGAAATTGGAGAATTCGGGTGGAGAGAGTATAGGAAGAGATTGAGATTTAAGAGAATATTGAATTTGGTACAAATACAGACAACGATTCAACCAAAGAAAGTCGACTTTGATAACCTGAAGGAAGTTGAATTTGAGATTGTTGACAATGGAGTTTTAGTCCATTCATATTTGACTCCAATGGTTGGCAGTTGCAAATGATAACAAGGGCGGTGTTGGGGTTGAAGAAAAAAACATATTGGGGTGGTGGGTGGTTGGCAGATGAAGGGAAGGGGGTGGGTATTGAAAAAGTCTTTTTCAAAAAAATTTATATAATATATATATATATATATATATATATGAAATTATTTTTAAAAATTAACCTTTTTACATGGCTCCGACATGAAATTGACGTGGCTCTGATTTGTGAGCGTGTATAATGCATTCTCCGTTGCGAGAGTGGTATTATATATTTAGGGTGGTAAATAATTCACGCGAAAGTTGTTTCGGGGGTAAATAATTACCTAAAAAGTTAAAGTGTTAAAATAAGTTGTGATGACTTTTCTCTTCTTCTTTTTAATAATTGTGTTTTACAATATTGTATACTACATGACCCAATACACAGGTGTTGAGAAACTAGTTATTATAAAAATATGAACATAAATATTGGTTAACCAAACTATCCTTTTAATATTAAATGACTTTTATACCCTTTAAAACTTAATACATTTCTTCAAGAGACAATTCATAAATGGTAAAACTTCCAACTGGAAAGAAGATAGAAAAGCAGAAGATACGACAAGAAGAAGATATCAACAGAAGCAATAATGGAGATAAAAGATAAGTTATTAAATTGTGAAAGCGACATGTAACAAACTTTCACAATTTTAATGTTAAGATTTAAAGGAATTTAAAATGCATATAGATGAATTACTAGAAAAACAATACATACAGAAAAGTAATAGTAAACACAATAGCCTAGCATTTATAGTAAATAAACATAGTGAACAAAAAAGAGGAAAAAGTAGAATGGTTAGTGATTATAGAAATTTAAATGCAAAAACTATGACATATAATTATCCAATACCAAACAAGCTATTAAAAATAAGAAAAATACAAGGATATAACTACTTTAGCAAATTTGATTGTAAATCAGAATTTTACCATTTAAAGTTAGAAGAAGAATCTAAGGAATTAACCGCTTTTACGGTACCACAAGGATTTTATGAATGAAATGTATTACCATTTGGATATAAAAATACACCAGGTAGATATCAACATTTTATGGATAGTTATTTTAAACACTTACCTAATTGTATAGTATACATAGATGATATATTATTAGATACAAAAACTAAAGAAGAACATTTAAAATTATTGGGACAATTTACAGATATAATAGAAAAATCGAGAATAAGTTTAAGTGAAAAGAAAGCCGAAATTATGAAAAACCAGATAGAATTTTTAGGAATACAAATAAATAAAAGTGGAGTAAAAATTCAACAACATATAATACAAAAAATAATAAATTCAAAAGAAGAATTAGATACAAAAAAGAAATTACAATCATTTTTAGGATTAGTAAACCAAGTAAGAGAATATATACCAAAATTAGCAGAAAACCTCAAGCCTTTACAGAAAAAATTAAAAAGGATGTAGAATATAATTACAACGAAGAAGATAAAAAAAACAAGTCCAAAAAATAAAAATACTTTGTAACGAATTACCAAAATTACAATTTCCAGACGAAAATAGAAAGTTTATATATATAGTAGAAGCAGATGCTAGTGAATGTAGTTATGGAGGAGTACTTAAATATAGGTACGAAAATAAAAAAATAGAACATCATTGCAGATATTATTCAGGAACATTTAATGAAACAGAAATAAAATGAGAAATAAATAGAAAATAATTATGTTCATTATATAAATGTTTATTAGCATTTGAACCATACATTGTATATAACAAATTTATTGTGAGAGCAGATAATACCCAGGTACGATGGTGGCTAACAAAAAAAATACAAAATTTAGTTACGACAAAAGAGATCCGGAGACTAGTATTGAATATATTAAATTTTACATTTACAATTGAAGTAATTAGTACTAACAAAAACGTTATTGCAGATTACATATCAAGCAAAAGCTACACAGACTGATATAATAGAAGATGATGCTTTAGAAAAGATACTCAAAACCCTAACTACGCTTTCAATGAAAGTGGACAGTATGGGTAATGAAATAGAAAAGCTAAAGACTAATGAAGTTAAACTGAAGTCTAAAGCTGCAAATCAGCTAACTCAGCAGTGTGCAAAGCTATATCGATCAGAAGACATTAAAATTCTAGAGGTAGAAGGAGACGTTGGGACACTCCATAAAACTCATAACATTTATCAATCTACAATTGCAGGTACAAGCAAAGGAGTTAGTAGACAAAGATACCAGAACATAAACATGAATAAGATATTTGAGAAACCATTTATACCAAAAACACAAAAAGATCCCTTATTTCCACCCCCACAAATTACCATATACCGAGATAGTCTGAACCAAGATAAAAAAAACTTATAACTATATAACCCGAGAATACATAGAAAATATCTACAAAGTACAAACTTTTCTAAACCTTAACCCCAGAGCTACAGATACCCAAGAACCAAACACAAACTATATAATCCAAAAAGTACAAGGTTACAACAAGCTAATCGCACTACCCAAAACCAACCCAAGCTTAATAAAAACTTGTTTTGACTATGGATTATTAAATACCATATATACCCAAGACGGAGAAGAACTAACGGCTATGGAAGAATTATATAAAATATTCACCACCTATAAAAGAATAATCAAAGAAAATCTATTTTATATAAAGTGTTATACTGCACCAGTAGAGATATTATACAAAGAGATCAAACCAGTTATACAAGTTGTAAAAATAGGGTTAACCAGAGATATGATTATAACAAAAGATATTGTGCAGTAGCCAGAGATACCCAGAATTGAGATACCTGATTTCTATGTAAATAAATGACTCATTGGACTAGCTACAATTATTCAAGAATTAGCAAGTAATTATACCAATGGAAACCCAATATGGAGCTATTATTCAAGAGACCATCAGATGATTTATTCAAATTCAAAAGAGCTACGACAAGCAGATATGAAAGATGTTAGACAATGGATAATGACGTTACTTGACCCAAAAAACAATCTACTGCAAGAGCAATTAGGAAAGGATTTATTTCAAATGGATTATTAACAAGTTATTGCAAGATAATTGGACATAAATATCTAGACCATCAATGTTCGAGATATAATGGAGAAGATAATATTATCCCAGAAGTCCGCCTAGAATAAAAGAATCAAGAAGATAAGCATACCAGCTGGAAAGATGATAGAAAAGCAGCAGATACGACAAGAAAAAGATATCAACGGAAGTAATAATAGAGATAAAAGATTCGCTATTAAATTGTGAAAGCAACATGTAACAAACTTTCACAATTTTCTACGTAACTTGTAAATTATTGTAAACTTTTAGTTTTTATCTTTTTTATGCTTTAGAAGATTTTTTTGTAAAGTATAATAATTAGGTTAGGTAGATAAAGACTTTGTAAAAAATAGTCTAGACTTTTTAGTCTAGTTTTTAAACTTTTTGTAAAGATAGAATAGGACGTAAAGTTTGAGAAACGTGTAAAACATTAGTAAGGAAGAACTATGTAAATCATTCCTTATAAATAAAGGCATCGAAGGCAGAAAAAGATAAGCCTTCATGCGATGAAGCAAACACTCTTCTTTCACAGCAAACTTTTAAACATTTATTACAAACAGGTATATTTCAATGGAAAAAAACTATGGATGAACAAAGCTTAGAATTATCAAACCTACCAGAACAGGTATATTTATTTATGATTATGAATAGCTAAATTCATAAATTCCTAACAATCATGATATGATAAAATAAGTTCATGTTAGTTGCTTTATAGTAGAATTATTCAAAAAATAGCATGTTAAGAAGTTTATTAGCAAAGTGGAAAAGGAGAAAAATCTCTAAGAACTATGTCATCCTAAAGGTGAAACTGATGAGGCAAGAAAGTCGTGATAGGGGAGTAGCCAGAGTAGAGACGTTGTTTAAGGGAAAAGTATCAAGATTACCATGCTAATAGCGACCGAAGAATATGTTATTTAAGAATAATCTAGTATATAGTAATCTAAAATGATCATATTTTGTTATGTATATGATTGAAGGGAATATTTTGAAAAAACATCATATGAAAAATGAATACTTATTTATCTGACGAAATGGTAGATAAATTAATAATACTTGTTTTATATGTACTTAAGGATATAGAAATAGTAGATATAAGAAAAATCATATTGGAAAAAATATTTGACAGATATTTTATGACTAGAATTAATTATATACCACACCTACCTAACTACTCTTATAAATACTTACATACCAAACCCACTCATCAACTATGATAAATTACATATATTTAGAATATTGGAAAATGAATATAAAATATATACAATTTCTCAGTGAAAATATAGAAGAATTAATGAGATTAAAATAAAAAACTAAAAAATATTGTAATAAAGTATCTAACCAATTTTAAATGACAGATAATCTTAAAATATTAATCTTATATATACTTAGAAATATAGAAATTATAGATATTAAGAGAATAATATTAGAAAAAATATTAGACTGTGAAATTGAAATTATAAATTGGATAGAACAACTATACCTAGATAATTACCCAGATGGATATTATTCAAACTAAAATGTTACAATATATTAGAAAAATTATAGAAAACCAAAGTGACCTATATGAAAAAATTAATTATCGAAACCGACTCAAAGAACTAATGGAAAATCTAAAAGAAAAATTAATATGGATAAAAGAAACCTTAGAAAATTGTCACGCCCTAAATCCTATTAAGGCGGACTGGCACCCGTTGCCGGTAAGGCTCGGGAGAACCAACCTGTAGCGATACATTACCTATGAACATTACAAGTTACTTTCATACTAAACATGCCCTCAAAAGATAAATAGGACTAGCAAGCCAAAAGATATTATATGACTAGGCCGTTGGAGCCACAATGTCTACGGTACGATACATGACCATACTATACTTTACGTAGTCTACAAAGCCTCTAGACAAGAAACGTTATCTTATAAGGGTCGGGACAGGCCCCGCCTCATGATAAGATACTATACAATGCAAAAAGATATGATAAGACTCAAAGCCCCGAAGCAACCTGGAGCTCAGTGACTGCGGTTGATATCCTGTACTCTTACTAGGGAGGTTTATTAGCTTCTGTGCCTGCAGCATGGAATGCAGGTCCCCCAAGAGGGACGTCAGTACGAAATAATGTACTGAATATGTAAGGCAACATGTACTATAGATGAGATAAAAACTCAAATGAAACCATGTACTGCTGTAGGGTAAAAGACCACCTTTATGAATATTGTGGAGTCATGTATCTTATAACAATTATGTTACTTTACTCTTATTACTTGAATAATCTGTGCACAGCATGTAATACAAATGACCAGCTGATCAGTGGTAATTCTATATCAGGATCGACCCATGCTAAGCTTTCCTTTCACCCCTGGGATACCCCCTGTAATACTGGGATTGACCCATGCTAGGTGATTCTTTCACCCCTGGGATACCACCCAACAGAAGCAACTGTATACATATATCTTCTTATTACTTTTGAGATGAATCTTTGGTGGTCGTAACATTTGAGCTATAAGACTATAAGCATGACAAATGACAAGTATGTGTCCATGTAACATCATATCATAATGAAAAGAGTGGGTTGTACAATTATTGAAACATGTAGGACATAAACAACGTATGAACTTTATTTAGCTAAAAAGAAGACTCATATGTCATGGTACCCAATGTATGTATGCAGCAGTGATAATGCTCGAATCTGGACACACAAGTACATGTTAAAGAGTGGAGTGGTTATGTCAAAGTTTGTAAAGATCTCTATGTGCCAATGAAGACTTTGGATTCCATGCCAAATAATAAGAGATCGAATAGCCTTACATACCTCGACATATCAACTTGTTTTTACGTCGAAATGACTTCTTTTCTTCCAACTATTTATCTACAATATCATGTTTTAAAGCTAGTATTAGCAGCTAATCAATGCATCTGGACAGCCCAATCTCACAAGACACAACACTTTGGCAACAAACGTATAACCATCAACTCAATGGTGTTATTCCGACTTTCTCAATTCTAACTGTATTCAACCAGCATAGATTATCATATACATGATGTATACAGCCTATATTAGTTCTATAACATGCTGGCAACAGTACATAACTACAACACATAACCATTTTACAAAACGCTCAACTAAGAAGCACAACATCTCGTCGTCTCCCTACATTTCGTCGTTAACAATTCATACTTGTCCCAACTTTGAACCAGATGCTCCCAACATATATATACATCAAATAAACCTTAACATAGTCACAAAATAGCTCAAAACGTAGGGGAAACGTGAAACAACATCCCCCTCAACAAAACAGTCCAATACCAGTTTGGAAGCACATAAGATCATATAAGGATACTTGTTTCCAAAGAACTAGCAAAACAGTCCAGCAACCTTGGCAACCATATACACACTATAACATGTTAATAACCTCAACTTTACATCATATTAAAGTGAAAAATCAGGGTAAAAATCGTTCCAAAGCCAAGAAAACCAAACAACAACTTTCAGGACACAAGCTGTCCAGAAATTCCTGCACAGTGAACCAGCCAACTTATCTTGTTTTCCATGGAAAATTCATATCAAGTATATGGTTATTTTTACATACATTAACTCCCAAGGTGTAGGTCTAATTCAAGAACTCAAAAAGTAGCCTTTGGTTGCCTTCCAAGGTGAAGAAATACCAAGAGAAACTTAGAGAGAAATTCTGAAATTTTTTGGTCTTTTCTTTGGTTAACCTAGAGCTCGGTTTTGGTCCCTTTTTAAGGAGACTTTAGACCGACTTTCTCCTAATATTTGTAGCTGATTAACTCAAGTTGGTCAATGACTAATTTTCCCCTTTCACTTGGGCCTTTTGGATCTCTAAATCAATGGGCTTTAGTAGCCCATTTCCTTACTCTTTCTTGCACTTTGTTTGGGCTCAATTTTGTTAGTAGTGAATGAATGTAGTTGGGCCTATTATATAAAAATCTTGGGCTGAACATCTTGGCCCAATATAATGTTAAACCATTGTCTTTAATAGCCTCCCTAACTTGGGCTTCGTTTGTCACAAGACTTGGAAAGTTTCGGCGTTAAGCCTTGTCTTCGTTCCCCTTTCTTTTTACTAACGTCTAGACTTCAAGTGAGTTCACTTATGAATGAATTCTTCTCCCTCATGTATATATAATTTTTAAGCTAAGCACACAGGTGACTCACCTGCTAGCTCCCTAAGTTCCATAAGCATGTCAATGTTTTTTTTCCGTTTAAGGCCACAGTCTCTAAATAGACTTCCATATGGTGCCCCAATCTAACACTTGAACACTTGAAAAATTTTGGTAGTAATTAAATCAAGTCGTATGTCATTTTATGTGAACATTACTAGTACATGTAAAATGTGGGGTGTTACAAAAATTTAGAAAAAAATACATATAATAATTTATATAACATAAAAAACTCATTAAGAGAAGAAGAAAGAGAGATAATTAATAGCATTAATAACTTTAATTCAGGTATAAATTATAGTACAATTAGATAGAATTTTACACGAAAATTTGTAAACAAACAACTACTTTAGAATAAAATGATAAACTATGAGTATTTAAAATATTGGAGACAAGATATGGAAGAAATAAGATTAGAAGAAATTCTTATGAAAGCGAATTTAATCTAATATTTTAGAACAAAAGATATAGAATATTTAGAATACCTTAAAAATAATATAGAAGAATTACAAAGACCTTAGAAAAAGCTAAAGAATACTACAGTAAAACATTTAATCAAATACCATTTAATCACCCCCCAAGTTATGAACATAAATAAAATAAAAATATTTAGAGAAGTTAAGAAATATCCACGTACAAATAAAAATAGATCCATAGTTACAATAGATCTATTAAAGTTATCCGCACAAGAACTTTATCATGATAGGAAAATATATGTACTTATAAAAAAAATAGTAGAAGGATATTATAGTAGATACTATACACCTATGATAGAACAGGAGCAGAAGCAAACTTATGTAGATACAACTGTTTAGTCAAAGGATTTAATAATGAAGGAAGTTTAATTACATATAAAGCTAAAAGTGTAAAAATACAAATATGGAATAAAATAATAACAATAAAAGAAATCTAACATAAATAAAATAAAAATATTTAGAGAAGTTATTGTAGGGGGTGCAGATAACTTTAATAGATCTATTGTAACTATGGATCTATTTTAATTTGTACGTGGATATTTCTTAACTTCTCTAAATATTTTTATTTTATTTATGTTCATAACTTGGGGGGTGATTAAATGGTATTTGATTAAATGTTTTACTGTAGTATTCTTTAGCTTTTTGTCTTAGTCTTTGTAATTCTTCTATATTATTTTTAAGGTATTCTAAATATTCTATATCTTTTGTTCTAAAATATTCGATTAAATTCTCTTTCATAAGAATTTCTTCTAATCTTATTTCTTCCATATCTTGTCTCCAATATTTTAAATACTCATAGTTTATCATTTTATTCTAAAGTAGTTGCTTGTTTACTAATTTTCGTGTAAAATTCTATTCTAATTGTACTTTACTAATTTTCGTGTAATATTCTATTCTAATTGTACTATAATTTATATATGAATTAAGGTTATTAATGCTATTAATTATCTCTCTTTCTTCTTCTCTTAATGAGTTTTTTATGTTATATAAATTATTATATGTACTTTTTTCTAAATTTTCTAAGGTTTCTTTTATCCGTATTAATTTTTCTTTTAGATTTTCCATTATTTCTTTGAGTCGGTTTCGATAATTAATTTCTTCATATAGGTCACTTTGATTTTCTCTAATTTTTTTAATATATTCTAATGTTTTATTCTGAATAATATCCATCTGGGTAATTATCTAGGTATAGTTGTTCTATCCAATTTATAATTTCAATTTCATAGTCTAATATTTTTTCTAATACTATTCTCTTAATATCTATAATTTTTATATTTCTAATTATATATAAGATTAATATTTTAAGATTATCTGTCATTTGATTAGATACTTTATCATAATATTTTTTAGTTTTTTATTTTAATCTCATTAATTCTTCTATATTTTTACTGAGAAATTATATATATTTTAGATTCATTTTCCAATATTCTAAATATATGTAATTTATTATAGTTGATGAGTGGGTTTGGTATATAAATATTTATAAGAGTAGTTAGGTAGGTCTGGTATATATAATTAATTCTAGTCATAAAATATCTATCAAATATTTTTTCCAATATGATTTTTCTTATATCTACTATTTCTATATCCTTAAGTACATATAAAATAAGTATTATTAATTTATCTACTATTTCGTCAGATAAATAAGTATTCATTTTTCATATGATGTTTTTTCAAAATATTCCTTCAATCATATACATAACAAAATATGATCATTTTAGATTACTATATACTAGATTATTCTTAAATAACATATTCTTCGGTCGCTATTAACATGTAATCTGGATACTTTTCCCTTAAACAGCGCCTCTACTCTGGCTACTCCCCTATCATAGCTTTCTTGCCTCATCGGTTTCACCTTAGGATGACATAGTTCTTAGAGATTTTTCTCCTTTTCCACTTTGCTAATAAACTTCTTAACATGCTATTTTTTTTTTAATAATTCTACTATAAAGCAACTAACATGAACTTATTTTATCATATCATGATTGTTAGAAATTTATGAATTTAGCTATTCATAATCATAAATAAATATACCTGTTCCGGTAGGTTTGATAATTCTAAGCTTTGTTCATTCATAGCTTTTTCCATTGAAATATACCTGTTTGTAATAACTGTTTAAAAGTTTGCTGTGAAAGAAGAGTGTTTGCTTCAACGCATGAAGGCTTATCTTTGTCTGCCTTCGATGCCTTTATTTATAATGAATGATTTACATAGATCTTTCTTACTAATGTTTTACACGTTTCTCAAACTTTACATCCTATTCTATCTTTACAAAAAGTCTAAAAACTAGACTAAAAAGTCTAGACTATTACAAAGTCTTTGTCTACCTAACCTAATTATTATACTTTACAACAAAGTCTTCTAAAGTATAAAAAAGACAAAAACTAAAAGTTTACAATAATTTACAAGTTACGTAGAAAATTGCGAAAGTTTGTTACATGTCGCTTTCACAATTTAATAGCTTATCTTTTATCTCCATTATTGCTTCTGTTGATATCTTCTTTTTGTCGTATATGCTGCTTTTCTATCTCATTTTCAGCTGGTATGCTTATCTTCTTGATTCTTTTATTCTAGGCGGACTTCTGGGATAATATTATCTTCTCTATTACATCTCGAACATTGATGGTCTGGATATTTGTGTCCAATTATCTTACAATATCTTATTAATAATCTGTCTAAAATAAATCCTTTCCTAATTGCTCTTGCAGTAGATTGTTTTTTTGGGTTAAGTAACGTCGTTATCCATTATCTAACATCTTCCATATCTATTTGTCGTAGTTCTTTTGAATTTGAATAAATAATCTGATGGTCTCTTGAATAATAGCTACTTATTGGGTTTCCATTGGTATAATTATTTGCTAAATCTTGAATAATTGTATCTAGTCCAATGAGTTGTTTATTTGCGTAGAAATCAGGTATCTTAATTCTGGGTATCTCTGGTTGCTGCACAATATCTTCCGGTATAATCATATCTTTGGTTAATCCTATTTTTACAACTTGTATAACTGGTTTGATCTCATCGTATAATATCTCTGCTGGTGCAGTATAACACTTTATATAAAATAGATTTCCTTTGGTTATTCTTTTATAGGTGGTGAATATTTTATGTAATTCTTCCATAGCTGTTAGTTCTTCTCCGTCTTAGATATATATATGGTATTTAATAATGCATAGTCAAAACAAGTTTTTATTAAGCTTGGGTTGGTTTTGGGTAGTGCGATTAACTTGTTGTAGCCTTGTAATTTTTGGGTTATATAGTTTGTGTTTGGTCCTTGGGTATCTGTACCAAGGTTTAGAAAAGTTTGTACTTTGTAGATATTTTCTATGTATTCTCGGGTTATATAGTTATAAGTTTTTTTATCTTGGTTCAGACTATCTCGGTATGTGGTAATTTGTGGGGGTAGAAATAAGGGGTCTTTTTGTGTTTTTGGTATAAATAGTTTCTCAAATATCTTATTCATGTTTATGTTCTGGTATCTTTGTCTACTAACTCCTTTGCTTGTACCTGCAATTGTAGATTGATAAACGTTATGAGTTTTATGGAGTGTCCCAACGTCTCCTTCTAGCTCTGGATTTTTAATGTCTTCCAATCGACATAGCTCTGCACACTGCTGAGTTAGCTGATTTGCAGCTTTAGACTTCAGTTTAACTTCATTAGTCTTTAACTTTTCTATATAATTACCCATACTATCCACTTTCATTAAAAGGGTAGTTAGGGTTTTGAGTATCTTTTCTAAAGCATCATCTTCTATTATATCAGTCTGTGTAGCTTTTGCTTGATATGTAATCTGCAATAATGTTTTTGTTAGTACTAATTACTTCAATTGTGGATGTAAAATTTAATATATTCAATACTAGTCTCTCAATCTCTTTTATCGTAACTGAATTTTGTATTTTTTTTGTTAGCCATCATCGTACCTAGGTATTATATGTTCTCACAATAAATTTGTTATATACAATGTATGGTTCAAATGCTAATAAACATTTATATAATGAACATAATTCTTTTTTATTTATTTCCCATTTTATTTTTGTTTCATTAAATGTTCCTGAATAATATCTGCAATGATGTTCTATTTTTCATTTTTGTACTTATATTTAAGTACTCCTCCATAACTACATTCACTAGCATCTGTTTCTACTATATATATAAACTTTCTATTTTGGTAATTCGTTACAAAGTATTTTATTTTTTGAACTTGTTTTTTTATCTTCTTCGTTGTAATTATATTCTACATCCTTTTTAATTTTTTCTGTAAAGGCTTTAGGTTTTCTGCTAATTTTGGTATATATTCTCTTACTTGGTTTACTAATCCTAAAAATGATTGTAATTTCTTTTTTGTATGTAATTCTTCTTTTGAATTTATTATTTTTTGTACTATATGTTGTTGAATTTTTACTCCACTTTTATTTATTTGTATTCCTAAAAATTCTATCTGTTTTTCATAATTTCGGCTTTCTTTTCACTTAAACTTATTCTCGATTTTTCTATTATATCTGTAGATTGTCCTAATAATTTTAAATGTTCTTCTTTAGTTTTTGTATCTAATAATATATATCATCTATGTATACTATACAATTAGGTAAGTATTTAAAATAACTATCCATAAAATGTTGATATCTACCTGGTGTATTTTATATCCAAATGGTAATACGTTCCATTCATAAAATTCTTGTGGTACCGTAAAAGTGGTTAATTCCTTAGATTCTTCTTCTAACTTTAAATGGTAAAATCTTGATTTACAATCAAATTTACAAAAATAGTTATATCCTTGTATTTATCTTATTTTTAATATCTTGTCTGTTATTGGATAATTATATGTCATAGTTTTTGCATTTAAATTTCTATAATCAATAAACATTCAACTTTTTTCTCTTTTTTGTTCACTATATTTATTTACTATAAATGCTGGGCTATTGTGTTTACTATTACTTTTTTGTGTATATTATTTTTCTAGTAATTCATCTATATGCATTTTAAATTTCTTTAAATCGTCAAAATTATATTTTAATGGTTTT
This sequence comes from Capsicum annuum, assembly GCF_002878395.1. Classification (NCBI taxonomy): domain Eukaryota; kingdom Viridiplantae; phylum Streptophyta; class Magnoliopsida; order Solanales; family Solanaceae; genus Capsicum; species Capsicum annuum. Next base: position 85,133,705 of record NC_061115.1, on the reverse strand, counting down.
TGAGTTATTATGCTATTTTTATCTATTAATTCAATTTTTATAGTAGTTTTATGTTTTTCCCACCCTTTTAATGGATCTTCACTATATAATTGTTCTAATTTTTTCTTAATTATTTCTATCTTATTTATTAAAAATATAGTTATTTCCTTTTTATTTATCGAAAATACGACTAGCTCTATTGTGTCTTGAGTATTTTTTATATTTTCTAACTTTTGTGTAATTTTTTCACTTTCTTCTATCCAATCAGTTTTCTTTCTTATTTTATTAATAATCTTTTGCTCTTACTTTTTGTTTACATGGTGTTGTAAACCACCAATCTGTTTTAGTTATTATATGTGGGTATAATTTATCTAAAAATGACATTCCTAAAAGCATATCTTTTGATGTTCATAATTATAGATTTCTTCTATTGTTATTATTTTATCCCATATTTCTTTATTAATTATTCTTTTTGTTACTAGTGGTATGCTAGCTCTTCCTTTTCCATATCTACAATCTATTACATATTCCTTTTGACTTACTACGTAATATTCTTCCTTTTTTCAACTAAATATATTTTTATTGTTGGTATTTTAAATATTTTTTCTGCACTTAAGTCTAACTCTTTTCCATTTATTTCGTTAAATATATTACTGTCAAATATTACTTTTTGATTTGTTCCTTCTTCATTTAAATATTCTTCCTTTGTTATTATTTTTATATCTTCTTCAGTTATTTGGTTTTTTTTTGTATCTTCTTCAGTCATTTGATTCATCTAATTCACTATCTATTTCATTATCTGTTTCATCCTCTGAAATTTCATATATACTATCTTCACTTTCTAATTCATAATCTATATGATCTATCTGCATATATTCTGTATTTTCTATTTTTATTTCTGATATTTGTTTAGTTTTTGAGTTTTTTTTGGTAATTTACAATCTCTAGCTAAATGTCCTAGTTTCCCACAATTATAACAAGTACATTCTTTTATAGATTTCTTTTTTCTATATGGTATTTTATGTTTATAATTTTTTACATAATATCTTCTTCTTGGTTTCTTATATTTATATTTTGATTTTTTGTATTTCTTATATTTCTTATGTCTTTATCTTTTCTTATAATATCTTTTTTCACATCCAAATTGTGGTGTTATTTTATTTTTACAACATGTTAAATTTCTTATCAATGTTTTTTCCATTTTCATTTCTTCTCTATATTTTTCACATAGATTTCTATACCATTGTTGTAAAACTTTTATTCTTGCTCCTAGGGTATCTACTATTTTTGCTTCATTTCAATTCTTTATTATTTTTGAACTAAATGGTTCAGGTAATTTATTAAAATATAATTTTCGTATTTCTTTACTTTCTTCTATATTATATGTTCTTTTATAATAATATTCTTTAAATGAGCACGTATATTCATCTATATAGCAAATATTACATATTGCTAATCTTTATTTTGTACTGCTTCTTCTGTTGTCATACTGCTAAATTCATCACTTATAGCTATTTCATATTTTTTCAATATTTCTGTTGGTAATATTTTTGTAGGTGTTGATGTTCCTTCTGTTTTTTTATCAGATCTTAATGCTTTTTTACTTGCTTCAGCTAGGTTTAGAAACTATAATTTTATTAGTTTCTATTAATGTCTTTTCTATATATTCTGGTGTATTTGTTGTATCTATTTTATTATCTAATAATTGTTTGACATGTATCCTACCCATAGTTGTATTGTTTTATTTGTGTCTATTACACAGTTTAAATCTAAAAATTATAATTAGTTATTTGTTTTGGTGTCCATTTATTATATTCATCCTTTGGATTATATCTCTTAAACTTACTTTTGTAATTATAGGTTGGTTTTCTTATTTCTGATGTATTAGGTATTATATTTTTATATAAAGTATTTACATCTGTATTTATTAGTTCTAGATTTTCTTTATCAATTACTTCTTTTTTTTCATTCATTTCTAGTTTTCCTATGTTTTCTAGAATTTCTGTATATGTTTCACTATCTTTCGAATCATAATTATCTGTTTCTTCAGCATCTATTGTATTTATTTCTAATTCACTGGTTTCTGGTTCTTTATTTTTTATTTCTAATTTTTCTTTAAACTGATTTATCTTAATTAATAATTTTTATTCTTTATCTTTTTCTTCTTTTTCTTTCTGTCTTTTTTCATACAAGTCTTTTAGCATTTATAGTTCTTTTTCTAGTTCAGCAATTCTACTATTTTTAGTCTCTTCTATTTTTCGTATTTCTTCTGTAGTTTGTTGTTTTATTTTATCTATTTCCTGTTTCTATCTATCTCTTCATTTTCTCTCTCTATTCTTACCATGACTGTCAACTTATCTTCTACTTTTAATTATTCTTTTTCTAACATTAAATATAAATGTTCACTTATTTTCTTATACCTTCTTCCTAGATTAGAAAATACTATTTTTATTTTTAATCCTTCATGATTTTCATATATTTTTTCGTCTATTATAAATTCTTCTTTGTTCATTTTTATTTAATTGTTAATAGATCATGTTGATATGTGTATTGTAGACTATATATGGTTGATTCTAAGTTTGATATTTCTTCTTTTTGTTCGTTTATTGAATTTTTACTAACTCCATCAATTATGTTATACTGTACTCTTTCTATCTTTATTTTTAATTCTTTACGTTTTTCAGATATTATTTGTTTTAATTCTTTACATTTTTGTAATTTTTGTACATTATGCATCTAAATAATTAATATTTTGGTGAATATCTAAATCTAATAAATTAATCAAATAACTCCAAATATATACTGCTTCCGTAACTTTAAATAGCATGGCTCTGATACCAATTTTAGGGGGTGCGGATAACTTTAATAGATCTATTGTAACTATGGATCTATTTTTATTTGTATGTGGATATTTCTTAACTTCTCTAAATATTTTTATTTTATTTATGTTTATATCTTGGGGGGTGATTAAATGGTATTTGTTTAAATGCTTTACTGTAGTATTCTTTAGTTTTTTCTCTTAGTCTTTGTAATTTTTCTATATTATTTTTGAGGTATTCTAAATATTCTATATTTTTTGTTCTAAAATATTCGATTAAATTCTCTTTCATAAGCATTTCTTATAATCTTATTTCTTTCATATCTTGTCTCCAATATTTTAAATACTCATAGTTTATCATTTTATTCTAAAGTAGTTGCTTGTTTACTAATTTTCGTGTAATATTCTATTCTAATTGTACTATAATTTATACATGAATTAAGGTTATTAATGCTATTAATTATCTCTCTTTCTTCTTCTCTTAATGAGTTTTTTTATCTTATATAAATTATTATATGTACTTTTTTCTAAATTTTCTAAGGTTTCTTTTATCCGTATTAATTTTTCTTTTAGATTTTCCATTATTTCTTTGAGTCGGTTTCTATAATTAATTTCTTCATATAGGTCACTTTGATTTTCTTTAATTTTTTTTAATATATTCTAACATTTTATTCTAAATAATATCCATCTGGGTAATTATCTAGGCATAGTTGTTCTATCCAATTTATAATTTCAATTTCATAGTCTAATATTTTTTCTAATATTATTCTTTTAATATCTATAATTTCTATATTTCTAAGTATATATAAGATTAATATTTTAAGATTATATGTCATTTAAAATTGGTTAGATACTTTATCATAATATTTTTTAATTTTTTATTTTAATATCATTAATTCTTCTATATTTTCACTGAGAAATTGTATATATTTTATATCTATTTTCCAATATTCTAAATATATGTAATTTATCATAGTTGATGTGTGGGTTTGGTATGTAAGTATTTATAAGAGTAGTTACGTATGTGTGGTATATAATTAATTCTAATCATAAAGTATTTATCAAATATTTTTTCAAATATGATTTTTCTTATATCTATTATTTGTATATCCTTAAGTACATATAAAACAAGTATTTTAAATTTATCTACCAAACAACTTCAACTGTTAATTTAAATTAATATTATATAACGGTAACAATAAACGAAAAAGAATATTTAATACTTCGTAACAAACTTTCACAATTTTCTACGTAACTTGTAAATTATTGTAAACTTGATTTTCCTGGTATTAGACTTATGCCTATCAACTTAGGATTATTTTCAACTTTCTAGTTACATTAGAAATTTTGTTCTTCCTATATTGAAATTTCAAGGCTACACAATAATAATTACGCATGGAAAAGACTACTTTGAAGAATTCCTTTTCCTCTATATATGAAGAATTCAAACATAAAAGGAATTGAAATGCTAAAAGAAATTACCTAAAATATTTTTAAAGAAATAATTCGCTATAAAATTGTTATTATTTTTCTTTTATACATATGTTATAACATAGTTTAGAACAATGATTTAATACAAAAAAATTAATAGATTTCGCTACCCTAAATATTAAGAACATAATTAAATGATCATCCCAAATATTACTCTCTCTGCTTCTTTTTTACTTTTCACATTTTATTTTATAAGAGACAATTTGACTAATATTCAAAGATAAATTGAATCAGAATAATTCAAATATAAATTTAGGTAAGGATAATTTTATATTGAAATACTAGTTGGGAAATACTCATCTAAGGCACGGGCCCAATAATATGAAATTAGATAGTAAAAATAGATCTTTAAAAAGTAAAATGTTAATTTCATTGTTAATAGTATGTGTAAATGAAAATAATATTTTCTTCATATATGTGGCATCTTTCTAGTTTTATGATTTATTCAAGTTTTTCCTTGATCAGAAATAATTTATATATCTGTTAAATATTTAAAATTATCAATTATTATAACTTGTTATGTTTTTACATAGTTTTTAAATATCTAAATGTTATTTCAACAAAAAATTAAAGATTTTATTAGTAAGTAATTTCAAGTGAAAATTCAATTGCTTGGCTCTCAAATTTGAATTGCGCCACATAAATTAGGAAAAAGGAATTATATATATATATATATATATATATATAATATTAAAAAATTAAGATACAACAATACAAAGTAAATTAATGTGAAATTGTAATATGAAGAAGGGGCCCACATATTCATTAGAAGAAGCAGGCACCAGAAGTTGGAAAGGAAAAATTAGCTACAAAAAGGGTAGTTGCAAACGGGTTCGAACCCGTCTCCCAACGCCACAAAACATATATTTATAATCTATACCTATATTTATATCAATAAGCTATAATAAATATATGTATATATATATATATATATAATATATATATATATATAGTGTGTGAAGACCTTTAGAAAAGTGATTTAAACTTTTTGCCCTTCATTAAAAATTTATGTAATAGATAAAATTGTCTTTTCACTTATTTCCTGCAATTATTATATTATTATATTTATAATACTATCTAGACTCCTAAAATATAAAAAAAAGATTAATTAATTTTTTCATGTTGATTGTTGCTCTCAATACTAGGGTTGCCAAAATAATCAAAAAATCGAACCGAAATTTAATTTTGGTTTAGTTTTTTGTTTTTTTGGATTGGTTTCGGTTTCAAATTTTAAAAATTCGGTTAAATGGTTTGGTTTTTGGATTTTCAAAAAATAATTCGGATAAAACTAAAAACCAAAATTATATAAATAATATACTATAATTTATATATATATTACATATGTAAATATACTAAAAATATAATATAATCTAATATAAAATATAAATATATAAAGTATAATCATTTAGTAACCCTAAATTCTAATATATTGCTTTGCTTTAGACCCTAACATTAACGTGAATGCTGAAGTGGCGCTCAGTCATCCTCAGTTCGTTTGAAATTTCAACATTGCCAACTACAGTCAGCAGTCGTTTGCTCAGTTTGTCACTGTCGTCGACAGTCGCTGCTGGCGACCACTGCTGTCATGCCAATGGCGACAATTCAGCGAGGTTGATATTTATGGTTATTTCATGTGTGTTGAATTAATTATATTTGGGAAAGCAAAATAGGTTTGAAAAAAAAGATTATTTTTCTAGAAAAATAATCAATTTTAAATGCTCACTACTTTAATATTTAAAACCAAAATAAAAAACTGAAATAACCGAACCGAATTTGTAAAAACTGAACCAAACCAAAATAGTTTTGATTTGGTTATGGTTTTCTTTTTCATCAATTCGAAAACCGAAAAATCAAACCGATATTCAACAATTAAACCGAATGCCTACCCCTACTCAAAACAACTATTTTCTCATATTTGCAAGATTTCTTATTTTTTGGCAAATTTGAAGTTATGGTAATACTACAATACAATTAGTACAAAAAATATATATACAATACAATCTATTTTGGCAAAAAAAAATTCTTATCTTTGCTGAAATTCAGTAGTATCCTAATATATATAATGATTGTTGCTCTGAAAGCGGTTGTTTTCTCTTATTTGTAAGATTCCTTATTTTTGGCAAATTCAAAGATATGGTAATACTATAATATAATTAGTACAAATAATATATATGCAATACAATTTATTTTTGGCATTTTTTTTTCTTATTTTTGATGAAATTTAGTAGTATCCTAATATAATACAAATAATATATAAGTAATACAAAATATATAGGATTCTTAAATCAATTTTTTTTAATCTATGAATACACTTTTATAAATAAATAAAAAAGTTATTTTCGAAAGAAGAAAATCCAAAAAATTTCCCAACAATATTGATTGTAAATTGTTTAATATTATGAGGTTTTAACGTTTTCTTCTT